>NC_133771.1:131553489-131566118 GCF_003597395.2 Chelonoidis abingdonii
TCCTGACCTCGTCCTCCTTCCGTTGCCCAATGCCGCCCTGTTGCCCGCCCTATCTGCCCTGCGGGCGCCCCACTCTCCGTATCAGCCCTCTCCCCTTGGCTAGCAAGACCCCTCTGTCACGTCCTCTCGTCTCCGCGCAACACTTTCAACTGCCGCCTGGTTGGACGTGGCGGGAGCGCGTCGAGGGTCCTTCTGTCCCCCACAGGGGGCCACTACCGGCGTGCACATTCAACGGGGAGGCCCTGCGGCTACCTCTGTCCGGGTCTTGATTGCTTTTGCCACGGTCCGGAGTATCCCTTCTCTCTCTTATCTATGCTTTTTCCTTTTGGACTCCCCGAGCCCCGGCACTGGTTGTCTTCTGCCCTCTATCTCTGGCTTTCTCTCTTTTTTCTGTTTTCTCTCAGTCACTGTCTATATAGCTGCCCCTCCTCCTCCTTCTCGGTTTTTATTTTGCCATCGCTGTAAGAGGAGGTGCACTTTTTATATCGTGTGTGGGAGAGGGCTTGTACCCAGGGAAATCTTCCCTCACTTCTGCCGTCCACCACTGCCTCCTGGAGTTCCCTGAGCCATTGCCCTTGTACCCCCCGATCCGACCCCTGTTAGCCAAGCCCCGGGATGAGCCATGGAGCTGGCCTTAGTGCAGGGGAAGCGGGGGGCAAGTGGAAGCTCCGAGTCTCGTAGCAACCTGCAGATTCGGAGGCCCCCCGGCAGAGCAGGAGGGCGCCGATGACGAGCCTTCCGTGTGCCCCGGATGACTCCCACTTTGGTGCGGCTGGGACATCGTGGCAGCACCGGAGGGTAACGCCGCCTCCCTCCGGGTCCCTTCCCGTGAAGCCCCCAAGGAGCCTCTCTCACCCCCTCCCACTCAACGTCTCTGCGGATGCCGAGGTGGGTGTCACCTCGGGTGCTCAGACGTGTAGGAGGGCCCTCGGGTGGTGGAGGCGATCTCCCTTCCATCTATGAGGAGTATCGAGCCCATGGGTCGACCCCAGTCACAGGGAGGACCCTCTGCCAGCGGCGGCCTCGAAATCTGGCGACCTCCACCCCGTCCCCCTGTCCCCGAGTTCCCTTCCCTTCGCTGCATTCTGCCTCCCACCTCAGGGTCCCGCGATTCCCACTCGACCGTCTGCGGGTGCCCTCTGTTAGCTGGCAGCCGAGCCCATTAAGCGCGACCGGCCAGTCCCCCGCTGCCGGGACCCGGTTCCCAGGGTATCCTTCTTGGTGTGGAGAACCCGCCCTCTTTCTCTGGCGGGGACCCATGTGAACCAAACTTCATCTCCAGATCCGAGCTGCCACGTGCCACTCTGCTGCGCCGGCTCCATTAGGGGTCCCCTTCCACTCCCAGATCCACTGACGCCGACCAGAAGAGCCACCGTCCATGGCTCACTATTGGGGCTCGGGATCCCGTCTCTGCCCCTTCCCAGATTCTCTCCAATCCCCGCCCACTCCTGTAGCCCTGTCCTTGTCCCCCCACCCCTGGATCCAGTGCCCCCTGCGATACCCCGGGTGCGGACTCCGCTAGGTCCTTCCCGACCCCCGGGGCTGGTCTTCCTTTTCCGCCACCCCTTGCTTGAACCGGGAGCGGGCGGTCGCGTGGGCGTCGGGCCCATCGGGACGCCACTCGGGGGTCTGCCCCCTGCCTGCCCGCCTCGGGGCGCGGGGCTGTGATGGCCCACTGGCGGACAGTCGGCGATCAGGTGACCCCGCCCCACGCCTGAGGGAGGAGCTGCGTGGAGTTCCTCCAGGCGTCCGTGGCTCCTAACCAAAGTCCAGCTTGCGCCTCCAGCGATGGCGGCGATTCCACAGGTCCTCCGGCGCGCGAGGGCCCTCATGGTGGAAGGTAAGAGGGACCGGAAGCAGGCCGCCGCGGCCTACCAGCGGTCCGCTCTTCCGTGACTCTTTAGTCACCTACTGGAAAGGTCACGGATTGCGCGAGCCTGCCGGAGGCTGTACGGTGCTGCTGGCGAGGATCCCCCCCAGCCACCCATGACACAGATCATCTTTGCCACCGATAAACCACCGGGGCTGAGGATGGGTCTCCGTCAGGAACCAGTGCCTCCTACCTCCGGGAGGAGTTACCTGTGATTTTCCTGCAGGAGACCCATACGATCGGCCCTGAAAGCCAGTGCGGCTGAGTGGCATGAACGAGGCCTACTTTAGCCACCCGGTCTGCGGCTGAGGTGGCGACCCTGTTCTCTCCCGACTACGGCCTGAGGTGGCTGCGGGGTCGCTGAGGCTGGCCGGGCGCCTGCTGCACCTCGGTCCGCATGGCTGGGCTTGTAGTCCAATCTCGTCAATGTTATGCCCCGACATCGGGCCCGAGAGTTGCGTACAGCAGGCGTCCGCCTTCTCGGCTCCCTGGATCCCTGTGAGTGCCTGTCTTGGAGGGACTTCAACACCAACCCTCGAGGAACAGGACCGCTCGGGAAGACCGAGCAGTCCCGGCCCTGCGGACGTCCTCCGGAGATTGTTCGAACGCCACTCCCTGGTGGACGTCCTGCGCAACCACCACCTGGACGATGTTTCGACGTTCCACCTTCGTTCCGGGTGGAGGCCCACGGTCGTCGCCACTCCCGCTGGCCGCATCTGTCACGTTTCCACCTTTTCCGGGCCCACCTCCTCCGGCGTTCGGCGGCCCCCTCCCCGTTTCGGATCACCATCTTGCCACCGCTGACAGCCTCTCTCTGCACGGAGAGGCCGGGCAAGCCTATTGGCACTTTAATAATTAGGTTTGCTGGAGGATGCGGGCGTCGTGGCGTCCTTCCGGGAGTTCTCGGCTGGCCTGGCGAGGGCAGCGGCGGCGCCTTTTCCTCGGCCGGTGGTAGGGGATCTAGGGAGGTGCGCGCCCGGCTCTTCTGCGTGACTACACCGGGGCGCCAGCCGGCGGGAGGGATGCGGCCCATAGAAGCAGCTGGGAGTCGGCGAGCGTCTTGGAGCTGGCAGAGCGTCATAGCCGCCAGCCCCGAGGAATCCAATCCCTCTTGCGGAGCGTGCCGGGAGAAGCGGGAGGCAGCCCGAGCCCTCGAGGACCATCGGGCCCGGTGGAGCTTTTGTCTCGACTCCTGCATCGCCTTCCTTCGACAGCGCCCGGCTCCCCGCTTCTTCTACGCCCTGGAGAAAAAGAGGGGGCGCCAAGAAAACAACGTCACCTGCTCTCCCTGCGCCGAGGACGGCACCCCCTCACGGACCCGGCGGAGATGTACAGGAGGCCACGGCCTTCTACGCGGCCTTCTCCCGGATCCGACCGATCCTCACACGCCTTGCAGCCGTCACTCTGGGACCGGCTCCTCGACGAGTCGGCCACGGGCGACCCCGGGACCGGCTAGAGCTGCCTCTCACTCTGGACCGAGTCTCGGAAGCCCCTCCGTCGCATGCCCACCAATAAATCTCCGGGCATGGACGGGCTGAACCGTGGAGTTCACCGCGTGTTCTGGACGTTCTCGGCCCAGACCTTGGTCACCGTCTGGGCCGAGTCTTTGCAGAGCGGGGGCCTCCCTTTCTCGTCGGGCGAGCCGTGCTCGCCTTATGCCAAAGAGGGGGACCTCCGCGACCTCTACGGGAATTTGGCGTCCATCCGCCTCCTCAGCACGGACTACAAACATTTGCAAAGGCCCATCTCGCTCCGTCTAGGGTCCGTGCTGCGGACGTGGGTCCATCCAGACCAGACCTACCACCGTCCCGGGCCGCACTATCTTTATAACTTGTATCTGTCCGCGACCTTCTGGAATTAGGGTGAGGGATTGTCTTGTCGTCGCCCTCTTGTCCCTGGATCAGGAGAAGGCGTTCACAGGATGGATCACGGGTATCTCCTGGGTACCTGCGAGCGTTCGGCTTCGGACCCCGTTTTGTGGGTTTTCTCCAGGTGCGTCGCTTCGCCGGAGTGTCTGGTCAGGCTCAACTGACCCTGACCGAGCCGGTCAAGCTTCGGGGCGGGAGTGCGGCAGGGTGCCCCCCTCTCGGCCAGCTGTACGCGCCTGGCGATCGAGCCCTTCCTCTGTCTCTCCGCGAGAGGTTACGGGTTGGCTGCTCGGGAGCCGGAGCTGCGGCTGGTCTGTCGGTGTTATGCTGACGATGTGCTCCCGTGGTCCAGGACCCGGGCGAATTGGCGCGGGTGGAGGCTTGCCAGGCTTGTACTCGACGGCCTCCTCGCGCCCGGGTTAAACTGGTCAAGAGCTCCCGGCCTGGTGGCAGTCGGACGGTGCGCACAGTTCCCTCCCACTCGCGCTTCAGGCCATCCTGATCTAGGAGCGCGGTCCGCGCTCTATCTTGGCGTTTACCTCTCTGCCACGCATCCGTCTCCGCTGGAGAACTGGGCACGGTTTGGAGGCAGGTTGAGAGCGGTCCGCGAAATGGACGGGACACTCCGGTGCCTCTCCCTTCGGGGGAGGGCCACTGGTGCTTAATCAACATGGTACTGTCCATGCTCGGTACGGCCAACACCCTGGTCCCGGCCCCGGATTTTCCTGACCAACCTCCGGACGACGATTCTGGATTCTTTTGCCGAGGGACGCACTGTGTCTCTGCGGGGGTCCTCCACCTGCCCTGGAGGTAAGGGGGCAGGGCCTGATGCCTTCGCACTCAGTCCGTGTCTTCCGCCTCCAGGCCCGCAGAGGGCTCCTGTATGGTGCGGTGTCCGGCCATGGAGCGTATGCGCATGCCTGCTCCCGCTTCGAGGGCTCCGATACAACCGCAGCCTCTTTACCTCCACCCGAGAGGTCTTCGCGAGACCTCTCCGCGGCTGCGGTCTTTCTTACCAAGACCTCCTCTGGACCTGGAAGTCTTTTCCATGACCAGGTCCGTGGCGGCCACCGGGGGCCGACCTCCCGCGGAGCCCCTGCTACACAATCCCAGCTTCGTGTGCAGGTGGCGCGAGTCCCGCGGTGGCCGGAGGCTGGTCTGCGGAGTCACCAGGGTCGGATACCTCCTGGACTAGATGACCGGGGAGATTGGTGGATCCCTGCACGCTCACCCGGCGGCATGGGCTCCCACGACCTCATACTCCCAGGCGCGTACTTCAGGAGGTAGGGCCGCTTTGCTGCCATAAGAACTGCTCAGGCTTACCTCGACGGTGCTCCTACGAGGGGCACGGCCCCGCCACCTTGCACCCCGGCCCATGGACATATTATAGGCCCCTGCCCCGTGGCCGCCAATCGGCCCCTTCACCCTTCTCTGGCAAGCCGGGCTTGCACGATGTGCAGCCGGTTCTGTTCCCAGGACCGCGCCACGAACATCTGTAACACGCTCGTGCTCACACCTTTCACTAAAACCTCACCCTTGCGTCAAACGCCCGATACAAATGGCGACCTCCTGCCACCTCTCGAGGTGAGAAGCCCCGGTGGGCCAGCTTGTACTCTGCCTTGGATCCGGCGCCCCCTGGGATTCAGTTGGCTTGCTCCTTCATGGGGCTGGAGCACGGCGGTGTGTACTTGGCACCGGTTCACCCCTGTCCCTGACACCTGCCCTTTCTGGGAGAAGGAGACCTTGGCGCACGTTTACTTGGAGTGCGCAAGGTTGCAGTCCCTGTTCCGGCTCCTCCTGAATGTCTTCTTGTGTTCTAGTTGCACTTTTTCCTCACCTTTTTATCTATGCACTCCCATCCGTGGCCCCACCAAAGTCGCGGGATCTCCTTCTCAACCTCCTCTTGGCCCTTGCCAAACTGCCATCTATAGCACCAAGAGATGAGGTGTGCTGATGGGATTTTTGCGGCTGTGGGGCCTATTTCCGCTCCTCTGTCCGTTCACGCATCCGAGCGGTTCCTCTGGGCGGGTCCACTGGCTCCCTTGACACCTTGAAGGAGCAGTGGGCGTTGTCCGGGGTTCTCTGCCGGTGTCCCATCAGTTCCTTAGTTTGCCCTGTGACCTCATCCCGCTTTTCTTCCTTTGTTCTTTTTTTTCATTAAGTTGTCCCCCGGGAGTTCTTGGTGTTCTTCGACCTGTTGACCCCCCAAACATTCCCTCCCCTGAGCTTTGAAAAATCCGGTTTCCTGATTGGTCCTCTGGTCAGGTGTTGGGTTCCCTTTGTTAACCCTTTACAGGTGAAAGAAACATTAACCCTTAGCTATCTGTTTATGACAACGCTATCTTTTACTTAATGCAATAAAGAATATTTCCAAAATCAAAAAATTCACTTATTGAAAAGAAACAACTGCTGGGGAAACACATGGCATGACACATCTGTGCTGTGTGGGAGGAAAGAAGGGAGCAGGGTGGGGAACAGAACAATCTCAGATTTGCATATGTCCAGTTATCATATTCAGCCTTCTGTTTGGAGTGCCATGAAATGAGTGCTGCACTTCAGGCTGGCTAAAATGTATGGTGATGGGGGTTGAGTAAGGGTCGTTGTTTGCAGGCTGGGTGGTGAAGCTACAGATGTTGGAGGCAGCTGGTAGTGGTAAGAAACCAAATGTTGGGGAAAGTAGTTTGGTAGTGTTATGGGGGCACAAGGGAAAGCTTTGGGACAAGGGCTCCTGGGGGGAGAAGAGGGGGAAGCACAGATATGTTCCGTATGCAGTGCAATGAGTGCCTGCATCAAGTTCACTTGGGGATCCATAATGCTTAGGAGCCACTCCCTGGTTTGTTGCCGGTGATCCACATTCTGCTGGCAGACCCTCCTTTCGGCCTCCCACCACTCCTGTACTTTGTCAGTAAGGGACTGCTGCATGACTTCATGCAGAAGGTCCTCCTTGCTTCTTCCCAGCCGCTTCCTGAGTCTTTTCAGCTTTTTGGCCATTGATAACAAGGATGGCTGGGATCTCAAGGCTGCATCTGTAAAGCCAAAATGCAACATTTAACAAAGGCAACATTGGTCTGTCTAGTGTTAATAATGATTCAGCTGAATGTATAGACAAGCACAGTGCACACAATAGCACAAACTGCCCATCTCAAAGCACACACAACCCGCAAGAGCCCCGATATGGTGAATAACCACAGGGATGGGGAGGGGGAGGCAGACTGATTATTCCAGGACCATACTGTCCTCTGGGGTCCTGTGCCTCGAGGAGAGCCAACTGCTGCAGGGGGTCCTATACTCACTGTCCCCACATTTTCCACAGGATGGATTCATCCTGGAAGATATCTCACTGCTGAGGGTGACCTGAAGCAAGGGAGGATCTTCTGCAACAATACGGCTTCTGCCCTGGCCCTTATGCCACCTGCCTGTGTGCAGCATGGTCCCCCCACCCCTCACTGCACAGTGGCATGGATACATTAGCCTTACTGGGACAAGGAGCACAATCAGCAGAGAATCCTGTGATACCTTATAGACTAACAGACGTTTTGGAGCGTGAGCTTTCATGGGTGAATACCCACTTTGTCAGACACTAGAACAGAGCCTCATCCTCCCTGATTAACTAACCTCGTTATCTAGCTTGCTTGCTAAGCACATATTACCTGCCCCTGGAAATTTCTCCTACTGCAAGAACAAACCCAAGAAAGAACCAACAGGTATCCACTGGCCATCCACTACAGCCCCCAGCTTAAAACCCCTCCAACGCATCAATCAGGGATCGAAAACCCATCGGACAATGATCCACCACTTTCACGGGTCGTTGCGTGGCAGCCAGATCCTTGCCCGCAGACAACCTGCAACCTGAAACGTATTCTCCCAGCAAACTGCCACACCGTACATAGTAACTCTAGCTCAGGAAACCAATCCATTGCAACAAACCCGATGCCGAACTCTGCCCCATATCTACGACGCAGCGACACCATTACAGGACTAACCAGTCATCAGCCATACCATCACTGGTCATTCACCTGCACGTCCCACCAAGTAATATACGCCATCATATGCAGCCAATGCCCCTCTTGCCTACTGTCATCGGCCAAACTTGGACAGTTCACTTACGGAAAAGGATTTAAATGGAACATCAGATATTAGGTAGTGGCATGATACCAAAAACCATGTAGAGGACATCAACGCTCTCTGGCCACAGTATCAGCAGACCTTAAGTCCTCTCTGCATGCAAAAAAACTTAGGACCAGACTTCAAAGAGAAACTGCTGGAGACTTCATCATCTGCAATTGGGGTTGCACCTCAGCTTGGACTATAACAAAGATGTAGAGATGGCTGCCATTACAGACCAGTTTGTCTCTCTTGGTTTCTAACACCCTCTATTGCTAGAACAGAGCCTATCTCCCTGATTAATAACCTCAGTTATCTAGCTGGTGCGGTTGCTATGAATATATAACTGCCTAGGAAATTACTCACTCCTGTGTCTACAAAGAGGTGGGTATTCCCCATGGAAAGTACGCTCCAAAAACTCTGTTAGTCTATAAAGGTAATCAACAGGATAATCTGCTGTATTGTGCTCCTTGTCCCAGTAAGGCTAATGTATCCATGCATCTTGCAGTAGGGCGGGGGGCCATGCTGCACAATCGGAGGTGGCATAAAGGGCCAGGGCAGAAGCCTCCGTATGTGGTGGCAGAGATCCTCCCTTGCTTCAGGTACCCAGCAGTGAGATATCTTCCAGGATGAATCATCCTGTGAAAATGTGGGGACAGGTGAGTATAGGACCACCCTGCAGAGTTGGCTCTCTACTTGAGGACGAGGACCAGAGGACAGTTGGTCCTGGAATAATCAGTCTGCTCCTCCTCCCCATCCCTGTGGTTATGCCCATATCGGTGGCTTCTTGCGGGTTGTGTGTGCTTTGAGATGGGCAGTTTGTGCCTATTTGGTAGTGGGCTACTTGTGTGTCTGATATCGGTCTAATCATTATACACTAGACAGTAAGACCAATGTTGCCTTTGTTAATGATGTTGCATTTTGGCTTACATGGATGCAGCCTTGAGATCCAGCCTCCATTTATCAATGGCCCAAAAAGCTGTAAAAGTGACTCAGGAAGCGGCTGGAGAAGAGCAAGAGGACTTCTGCATGAGATCATCAGCAGGTCCTTACTGACCAAAGTACAGGGTACGTGGTGGGGACGGCCGAAAGAGGGTCTGCCAGCAAATGTGGGATCACCGGCACAAACCACGGGAGTGGCTCCTAAGCTATTTATGGATCCCAAGTGAATTGAATGCAGGCATATTGCCACATGACATACGCGAAAGCATATCTGTGCATTCCCCTCTTCTCCCCAGACCTTGTCCAAAGCTTTCGCCTTGTGCCCGCATAACATACAAGACACTTTAAACATTTGGTTTCTTACCACTACCAGCTGCCTCCAACGTCTGTAGCTTCACCACCCAGCCTGCAAACAGACACCTTACTTCCCCCCACGAACCAACATTTTACCAGCTGAGAGTGCAGCCTCATTTATGGCACTCCAAACAGAAGGCTGATTGATAACTGGACATTGATGCAAATCTGAAGAATTGACTCTGTTCTTCGACCTGCTTCCGTCCTTCTCTACCACACGCACAGATGTGTCATGCATGTGTTCAGTCAGTGTTTCTTTTCATAAGTTGAATTTTGATTTTGAATAATTCATTTATTGCATTAAGTAAAAGATAGCGTTTCATAAAACAAGATAGCTAAGGTATGTTCTCTTCACCTGTAAAGGGTTACAAAGGGAACCACACCTGACCGAGAGACAATTCAGAGCCAAAAGGATTTGATTCAAAGGCTCGAGGGGAGGGAAGTAGTGACTGAGTTTTTGTCTGTCTCGTCGGCTATCGAGAGAAGGTTTCTTTCTGATCTTCAAGCATTGGGCTAACTTCAGTTTCAAAGTTTGTGAGTAAAAGTTATGCAAAACATAGGCTTTGATATTTGTTTGTTTGTATTTATCATGGTGTGTAGTTTGCTGGAATGTTAAATATGTATCTTTACATAAGTCTGTTTGTTCATAATTTTTCTTATAGGATTAGCCGCTGTTATGTCACGTGAATGCCAGAGAATTTTTATGTTTTTATGTCTTTTTTTTTAATAAAAATGCTTTATATACAGGTACTTGGAGTTTTCTCTCTGTGGGTATGGCTAAGGAAGAAGGAGGGGAATTCTCTTTGGTGAGTATAGGAGTCTGGCACGAGAGGGTGAGAGGGCGATGAAGTGGACAGAGCGAAGACCTGAGGGAATTGTGGGAAGTTTAGATAGGATTGGTGAAGAGGGAAAGAGAGAGAATCATTTTGTTTCCTTGTATTTGGGTTTGTCTGCTTTGTGGATAGAGGAGACATTGCTTAGGTATGTGTGATGTAATGAGAGTTGCATCATAAACTCTCAGGTTAGCCCGAGAGGAGTTGGGTGGGATAGAGAGGGGGAAGGTAAATTGCGAGTCTTCCTGTTTGTTTGAGCATCAGAGGAGTTAAGTACAAGTATCGGCGAGGATACAGGGAGGGGAGCTGGGGATGAGATACAGAGGAGCAAGGGGAGGGGTTATTCTTTGTGGTAAGACTCAGGGTATATCTAGAGTCTTGGGGTACCCAGAGAAGGTTTGGGAGGACAGAAGAGGGAGCAAGTTTGGAAAGTCACCTGGCTGTTGGATCAGTAGGATCAAGATCTAAGCTGGTAGATTAAGCTTAGAAGGGTTATGCAGGACCAAATTTTCGGACGACTTAAGGTCCAGATTTGGGAAGGCCTTATGATAGGTTCGGTAGCGTGTGGGATGATATCCAAAGCCCAGTAATATTATCATTTTTCTTGTTCTGCTGCTGAGGGCGTTTTAGCAGAGAGAAAGGGTTTGGTTTTAAAAGCAAGCGACAGAGAGAAAAAAATAGTCTTCTGGCTGCTATAGGTGGCTTTGCATTTGAAGCAGGACCATTACAGGTTGACAGAAAGGGCGTTTTGTGTTTAAAGCAATAGAATTCAGGGATTGGGAATCATACCAGCAAACCACACAGGGTAATAAAGTGGCTTTGTTTTTGGTTAATTATGTATCAAACATTAGCTAGAAAGAACAAAACAAAAAAAGGACGGTTGCTGCGCAGACCCCAGGAGACAGAGAGCCAGCAGTCAGACAATAACCACAAAGGGGCACCCCAACAAAGAAAACAGGAACCATGATACCAAAGATTCCTGAAAAGAACGAGCCTCAACAAGCCATAGACAAGCGAAAATTGAACATAGGAGACGATGGAACTAATTAAGCAGAAACACGAAGCAATGAGCAGCCCATAAAGAAGATCAAGAAGCCAAAACATGCAGCTCACAGAAGACAGATAGAACTCCAGAGGAGAAACACCACCAAGAAGTGAGAGAGGGACAAACAGAGAAAGCATGAACTGGGAAGTAGTGCAGGCTACGCAACATTGCTCCAGCTATCCTTAAACCACCCATCACAGTTGTTCAACCGCCACAAGAAGTTTCCCCAATACAAGGCAGGTGATAACACTGAGGCCGCCTTAGAAAATGTTGAAAGGCCTGCATTGGGTACAGCATTCCCTGAAGACCATACATGCTAGAGCTGAGGTCACACCTCAGTGGACCCTTGCGAAGTGGCAGCTGAAAGCCAAAGGACAAGAATGATTATAAACTGTTTCAAACCAAGGCAAGCAACGAATGGGAAACCCCGGAGCATGCCATCGGATTTCAGAACCCAAAAAAACTGGAACCAGATGGGTCATTCCCAAACACGCCTACTTACGTAAAAAGAGTATTAAGCCTGGAATCATAACCAATGTTCAATTCCATGACGAAACTGCAGCCTCTCATACAAAGGAGCAGTTATTGATTTGATGTTTCCTGAGGACGAGTAAAACACCGTACATCCAAGATGAAAACCCCAAAACTCACGAGCGGGGGAGATTGAGCCAAATGGATGGAAGTGGCACAAAGCAAGAGAAGCACTGTAAAAGGGGAAGAAAACCAGGGGGCACACCAACAATAAACCCTACACCGAGGGGCAACCCAAACCCCACCTACAACCCCAAGAAACCACAGACCACCCTTATCCTTCCACCTACCGGTCTCCAGTAAACTCACCTCGACCAAGTGACCCGGTCAGCTGGAAGATGCATAATGTAATGAACGGGACATATAAAGGCCAATCCCAAGAACCCCCCGGTGCAATCATTACACTCCCATCACACCAAAGATTTCCCAGGCCGGATACCTTCTCATCCCCTTGGAGCGAAGGAAAAATTTGAGAGAGGGCGAAGAAGGATACCGCATGGAGAAACACGGAAGGCACAAGTGTCAGCTTATCCACCAGTCCAGACACTGCTAATCAGTGCAAGCATAGGTATAGCAAACATAGATGCGACTAGCACTGAACTACTCACTTCATCCTGTTACAGGCCCAACATTACTGTAGCTTCAGATCAAATTGTCCCTCAAGGCATCCCTAATCCATATGGCCCCGCGCTGGCCCCTCTACTAACCCTGGTCTCTGCTGTTCAAGATTCAGGCCTCCAGGCTGTTCAGCCTCAGTTCCATGCCTTTGTACCTTCCCCTTCACAAATTTTATGGAGCGGTACTGCATGCGGCAGAACTGTAGGGATGTTGTCATCAGCCAGTCCAAGTTTCCATACAGACAGTGCTGCAGCCTTTAAATGTCTCCAAGCACATCAACAGTGCATTCTGCCCAACTCAGCTGGTTGTTGAACCACTCTTGCTGCTTCAAGCGTCCCTATTATATGTTAATGAGTTCATGGATAAGGTAGGTGGAGTCTCAAAGGATTACAATAGTGGCATTTCGGCTTCCCTTACAGTATCTTCTCATCCAGACAAAAGTCCTTGGTCAGCTTATCTCCGCG
>NC_133771.1:131566143-131754258 GCF_003597395.2 Chelonoidis abingdonii
GAGGCTTCTGGGTACACGTCTGGCTCTGTTGATCTGTTTCCTAATTTCCTTGTGTGGGTATTGTAGTTTTGAGAATGCTTGGTGGAGATTTTGTAGGTGTTGGTCTCTGTCTGAGGGGTTAGAGCAGATGCGGTTGTACCTCAGTGCGTGGAGGCATGGTCACCTGGAAAGATACTCAGAGCACTCCATGCCTGGCTGAGCAAACAGGAAGGGAACTTTCAAAATTCTCAGAGAATTTAGAGGGCGGGTCTGATGGTTGGTCAGCCGAGGGCAGGGCAGTAGACTTTAAAGAGATGACCAGAGTGGCTAGAACAGGCATTGTGGGACACTTCCTGAAGGCTGATCAGAGCGCGCATTAACAAACCAGGGCATCCACACTAGCTCCACAGCTTCTCATGGAGGTGGATTACCAGGGGCGCTCCAGGTGTGGAGTCTGGGCACTCTATGTGCCTTGTCAGTGTGGACACCTCAGGAGTTAGGGCACCTGGGGCTGATTTAATGCACTCCAACTTGCAAGTTTAGCCAAGCCCTGAGTGTAAGACAAGAAAACATGTGAAGACAAGATCTGTATAGCTGAAGTACCTGAACAACCTTAACTCTTTCTTGTAGTGATGTCATGCACTAAACAGATGTTTATGATTAAAATATTTTAGTATCTGTGGGCCCAGATGAAATTAAACTAATTTTTAAAGACACCTTGGATTTTATTCAATTTCTCTCCTGTCATGGTGTCACTATAGGGTAGAAATAAGGTTGTTTGAGTGCCTTAATTGTGCATTTCTTTTCTTTAGAACCTGAACACTGTATTTCCTTGGTTTATAATGCTTGGTTGGGGGATAATTATTTTTGCCCTTAAGTCAGTGATATGTATTCTTAAGTGCAATTCTATTTTATTGTAGCTTTTTGTCTAAAGAACAGTTGTGCCAAATAAGAAACATATCAGAATTCTCACTGGCGGTATGATGTAACAAAAGTAGATTGTTTCCAACCAGTAGAATGGTTGCATGTATTTTAGCTGTAGAGAAAGGGTGGTACATTGATTGAACTACATCTGATGTCTCAGTGACTCCACTAAAGCTACCTGAGCTGTTGGCCTGACTCTGTCTAGAGTCTATATCAGTGGCCTTCAACCTTTGGTTGCAAACTCCTAAAAAAATTGCTAGTAGAGGTGCAGACCCCTTTGGACACTTTGAATAGAAATGCACATGCCTTTGGACATCTATTGTCCATATATAGTTGGAGCCTGAAACCTGGCTGAACAGAATACGTGAAAGGAGGGTTGCAAAAGGCTTAGTCTGCTGGCCCCAAGGGGTCCATAGACCAGTGGCTTTCAACCTGTGGTCCATATAATAATTGTTAATAATTTAATTACATTCTAAATTCTACATTTATCACCTATGCTCAGGATTTAATGTAATTTGAATTATATGTCAAGTTTGAAGAGAGTTTGTATTATTCCATTGTCTTTGTCCCAAATGATCCTACTAACAGGATAACTCATATTTCCAAATGCAAATTAACGAATGCCTTCAAAAAAATTTGCAAAGAGCTCCTCGCATGCGCGAAGGGCCACACAGGAGAGAGACTGCATACTGAACTTTGATTTCCAGAAGAGATTATGGAAGGGGCGAGAGTCAGTCTAGGCACTTGAATAGCTAGCTTGCATTTTGAATGGAAGATTTACTGAGCATGTACATTCATTTACTTTCAATTTAATAGACTATGGAATATATACATGTGAACATTGTGTAATGGTAATTGACAGTGATGCTAATTTAGTTACCAGTGTTATTCAATTGCCTCAGGTTCCCTATTCCCTTTGATAAATCCTGTTCAGTGAAATAACGGGACGATTGAAATTCTTCATTTACTTTTATCTATTTATAAAGTTTAAATAGTCCTGGTGCAACCATAAACTAATCTGTTCAATCATCTGTTTTTCTTGTGTCTTAAATATTCCATTTCCCTGTAAAAAGCAGAATAGGGAATCAAGTCAATTATTCCTTTAGGCAAATGGCTAAGACTTTTTCTATATTTTTTTTAAGTATATATTAGGGCTGTCAAGCAATTCAAAAAAATTAATCTCGATTAGTTGCACTGTTAAACAATAGAATACCATTTATTTAAATATTTGTGGATGTTTTCTACACTTTCAAATATCGATTTCAATTGCAACACAGAATACAAAGTCTAGAGTGCTCACTTTTTTACAAATATTTGCACTGTAAAACAAAAAATAGTATTTTTCAATTCACCTCATGCAAGTACTGTAGTGCAATCTCTTTATCATGAGCTGAATTTACAAATGTAGAATTATGTACAAAAAATAACTGCACCCAAAAACAAAACAATGTAAAAAACTTTAGAGCCTATAAGTCCACTCAGTCCTACATCAGCCAATCACTCAGACAAACAAGTTGGGTTACAATTTGCAGAAAATAATGCAGCCCATTTCTTGTTTACAACGTCACCTGAAAGTGAGAATAGGTGTTCACATGACTCTGTTGTAGCTGGCGTTGCAAGATATTTACATGCCAGATATGATAACATTCATATGCCCCTTCATGCTTCAGCCACCATTCCAGGCGATATGCTTCCATGCTGATGATGCTTGTTAAAAGAAATAATGCATTAATTAGGTTTGTGACTGAACTCCTTGGGGGAGAACTTATGTCTCCTGTTCTGTTTTACCTGCATTCTGCTATACATTCATATTATAGCAATCTCAGATGACACAGCATGTATTTGTTTTAAGAACACTTTCACAGCAGATTTGACAAACACAAAGAAGGTACCAATATGAGATTTCTAAAAATAGCTACAGCTCTCAATTCAAGGTCTAAGAAACTGAAGTGCCGTCCAAAATGTGGGAGGGACGAGGTGTGGAACATGATTTCAGAAGCCTTAAAAGAGCAGCACTCCCATGCGGAAACTACAGAAACCGAACCACCAAAAAAGAAAATCAACCTTTTAGTGGTAGCATCTGACTTAGATGCTGAAAATGAACATGCGTCAGTCCACTCTGCTTTGGATCATTATCGAGCAGAACCCATCATCAGCCTAGATGCATGTCCTATGAAATGGTGGTTGAAGATGAAGGGATGTATGAATCTTTAGCGCATCTAGCATGTAAACATCTTGCAATGCTGGCTACAACAGTGCCATGTGAACACCTATTCTTACTTTCGGGTGACACTGTAAACAAGAAATGGGATGTATTATTTTCTGCAAATTGTAACCCAACTTGTTTGTCTGAGTGATTGGCCAATGTAGGACTGAGTGGACTTGTAGGCTCCAAAGTTTTACATTGTTTTGATTTTGAGTGCAGTTATGTAACAAAAAAAATAAAATCTACGTTTGTAAGTTACACTTTCACAATAAAGAGATTGCGCTACAGTACTTGTATGAGGTGAACTGAAAAATACTATTTCGTTTATCATTTTTACAGTGCAAATATTTGTAAAAAATTATAAAGTGATCACTGTACACTTTGTATTCTGTGTTAAAATAGAAATAAATATATTTGAAAATGTAGAACAAACACTAATGAATTTCAATTGGTATTCTACTGTTTAACAGTGTGATTAATCTTTGAATTAAGTGCAGTCAATCAACAAAAAAAGTGAATAAATACTTTTTCACCTTCTGTCTAGAATACTCTTACGTTTCATAAGCTTAAACAAATTTTGTTTTAAACAAAAAGCAGGATTTGTACTGCCAAGACAAAAGCAACCACATAACTAAAGCATTGTACAAGTACTTATCAAAAAGAGGTTGTTTATATTAGAAGAGAAAATAAAGCTAGACCTCCTGTGAAGGGCAGAGTTTACTATCAATGCAATGTAGGATTTTAAAAATATATTCTGTGAAACACTCAAGGCCGTGAGCACAGAAGACCAAGATATCAGTTAGAGACTACCAAAGGCTTAAGGAAACAAGCCTCTTACTAGCCTATTTTTTAAAGTAGGTTTTAATACAGTTTTATACATTTTTATAGGACCTCTCAGGCAAGATTCTCAAAATGATTGACAAGCAGAAGCAAAATCAAAGCTGACAGCTTGGACTACACAAATGAATGATGCAGGATTCAGTTCACATATAACTTCAACAAGATACCGGCACAGAGCTCCATTGACTTAACTGGAGCTCTACAAGTGGCTGGAGTCCACCCACACTGCACTCACTGCAGGATCAATGCCATTGTTACTGTGATTCAAATCACAGGGTTTAGCAGATTTGTTTGGAGCCATACAATTACAGGGTCACAGCAGAACAACTAAGAGGAAAAGGGTAAGAGTTTCAGTTCTGAACACAAACCATCCTCTCTGAATTGGGTTTGATTGCAGAGTTCTGATTTAACTCAAATTGATATCTGTGTGAGAGAAGCCTCTAGCTGCATTTCACTTCATGTTGTTTTATAAGCTGTAAACAAAATGGACATACTATATAGGACAACTCTTGTATTTCCCCCCTAGCTCCCTTCCCTATGCTCTAGTTATTTCAACCCTGTTATCTCCCTCTCCTGTAGGGCTAAACTAGGTGCCTAAAAATCTACTGCTAGACATGTGGTTAGAGCACTTCCCCAGTCTATTGGAGACCCGGGCTCAATTTCTATCCCCTACCTCATCCCAAGATTTTAACTTGGGTTCTAATGCAATATTTGGACCTTTGTATTTACCCTAATTGTGAGCACAACTGTGAAAAATTAGTGAAAGTTCATAAAATTTCACACTAACCTATAACTAACATACATTGATGGGAAAAGGGAGACAAAAAACCACTAGGTAAGTCCAAACAAAAAGGCCCCTGATTTAACTCAAGAACTGGGTTAAGATCAGACTGGTAAACAAGAAGTGCGAGACTGAAAGTTGGTGACCAAAAGTGGCATGTTGAAGATTAGGCCTACTTGGTGGACAAAGTAGGGGGAACGGACTATTCGGCCTACTGTTCCCTTTTTGGGTCCTTAAAATACTTGCAATTTTGGGGGCGGGGGGGAATACAAACAAGTGTGAATGCTGACTGACTGCAAAATGAAGGAAGGGGAAGGAGAAAGCTTCACCATCATGGCTGCTACCCCCACCATTTTCTGGGACCCTAGACCTTCATTCTAATCCTGAGAGATGGCCAGGCCAGGCAGAGAGAGAGACCCAGATGACACCAGCACCTCCACTGGCTCCAACTAAATCCCTTGGATGTGAGGCTCTATCTTCCTTCTCCACATCCCCCATGCATCTTTTCCTTCCTACCTTATTTCTTCTATTTGTCTCCTTTTTTCCTTCTTTCTAATAAGAGCCTGGCTTAGCTGGCTAAGAATTGACTTTTTTTTTGCAATATGGCCGTGAGCCTGTGCCCCAAAAGGCAGCTAAAAGCCAGTGCTGATAACAAGTTTGCCAGGACTCAGATGGCTTATAAGACTGCATTCTGTGCTTGTGTTTTTCCAGCAGTGCCCCGATTTTATAGGGACAGTTCTGATTTTGGGGTCCTTTTCTTATATAGGTTCCTATAACCTCCCACCTCCGTCTCGATTTTTCACACTTGCTCTCGTCACCCTGTGTGTGTGTGGGGCGGGGAGTCTCCTTTTGCCTTTTAGGAAATGGGATCAGACTTTAACAAGAACAGCGTCAGCCCATTTCAACTAACTTCTTTTGGGGAAAAGAGGAGAACAATTACCATCTTTTATACCATCTAGAAGACAGTCAGAAGGGAGAGAGTTGTCCTTCTAAAGGCTCTCTACAGCTAAAGGGACAGGGAACAAGGGGTGTTAAATGAAAGCCTTATTAAGTGTTACATTTCAACTGCTTTAACTGTTTTTCCTTCTTTTCTGTATCTTTAACAAAAGGTTAACAAGATTTTTAATAAGGTGTTTGCCATGGTACTTAGCAGGTGGAGATCTCTGTATACCAAACCCTGAATCTTCTTAAAAACTGTTTAAAATTGGACAGAGTCAGGATCATGTTAATACCTTTGACTCTTTGGGCCCAAATATTGCATCTAAATTAATTGATCAGCCCCTCCACCGAAGAGAGCACCCTAACAACTGGGCTATGGTGTACGCTGTTCTCAATCTCTCCAGTTGAGCCTGTTCCACTGTGCATAAATAATAAACATCAGGTGGAGCAAGGGGACTAGAAGCTGTCTCCCACATACATCTGGGTGCCTGAATCCCCAGATTAGAGAGTCATTCTTACCCTTTCTCTGACCTAATGCATGTTTGTTTGTACACAGTGGAACAGCTTCAAAGGGAGTGATTGAGAGCAGCACAACCCAGAATAGCCAATAGCCCAGTGGTTAGAGCATCCTCTTCAGGGTGGGGAGAAGATTCCTACTCCACACCAGCCAAAGGGAAGACTTGAACCTCAGTCTGCTCACATCCTAAGTGACTGGACCAACCACTGAGCTATAGGTTAGGAAGGGGGCATCACTACTCCTTGTTTTCTGTGAGAAAGGGCTTAGATGCGTAACTCCAGGAGAGAGCTCACAGCTGTGAAGCCCAAGCGGTGGGAGGTGCCTTCCTGTGGCCCAGACTTAGGAACTTAACTCCCTTTGGGAGCAGGGCTTAGGACCACTACCTCCTCTGGATTTCCTATGGATTAGCATAGATAGCTCCCTACTCACTAGGTTGGCTTTTGTGGATCCCATTGTTAAGCACCTGACTCTCCCCAGGCAGTGTAAAGGGGGACTGGGCACCTAACTCCAGGCTGACAGCAAGGCACTTAAAGGGTATGGCTACACTTGGAAATGTGCAGCGCTGGGAGTTACAGCTGTATAGAAACAGCGCTGCAGTATGGCCACACTGACAGCTACCAGCGCTGCAGTGTGGCCACATTTGCAGCGCTGTTGGGAGTGGTGCATTGTGGGCAGCTATCCCAGCGTTCAAGTGGCTGCAACGTGCTTTTCAAAAGAGGGGGGTGGGGTGGAGTGTGACAGGGAGCGTCGGGGAGACAGAGAGAGCGGATTTTTGGAGCAGACACTGTGAGCTCCCTGCCTTGCAAATTCTGGCCATTTCCCCCACCCCTCTCTCAATCACTCTTAAATGTAAAAAGGCTTCAGACCAGATAAGCAGCTTCTCCGACGGACTCCCTCCCCCCCGCCGTGCTGTTTGTCTCCTCAAGCAAACAGCTGTGAACATTCCAAAGCCTCGGCTCGGCTCGCTCGCTGGAGCAAAGAGCAGCTGTGTTTGGTAGCTCCGGGGAGTACCTTCCGGTTTGTTGTAGACAGGAATTCTGGGATACCTCTTAATACCCTGGAGGCCAATAACAGCGCTGGTGAGTGTCCACACCTGATGAGCAGCGCTGCATCACCAGCGCTGGATTCGCTACACCTGTAGCAGACCAGGAGTACAGCCAGCGCTGCAGCCAGGGAGTTGCAGCGCTGGCTGAGCTTTGTAAGTGTGGACACTGAGTAAGTTGCAGCGCTGTAACCCCCTCACCAGCGCTGCAACTTGCAAGTGTAGCCAAGCCCAAAGTTAGGTACCGAAACACTGAGTCTAAGTCCACTTTGTGGATCTAGCTCTTGGTTCTTTTCCATCAATAAGTAGCAGCCTGATTAAAAGGTGATCACATTACTGGGCTACCTACTCTCCAAGATTACCAAGAAAAACAAAAGAAAATGGCATGAGGCTGGGGGGAAAAAAATAAAAACATCAACAGATCATATAATCAATAATATGAGAATTGCAAAATATAGCCCAGTTTGAGCTACAACTACTCCCTGATTTATGTTACTAATTCCTGGCCATCTCACCTCAGTGCATGGTTCAGTGATATGAAGAAGTCTTCTAGGTAGCTCAGAAAGAAACATTTCAGGTGAAGAGCCACCCCCCCATAATCATTAAGCAGCAGTTGCTAAGGAACCCACTTAATTTCTAGCAAGGTTGCTAGGCAACTAATGTGGCATCTCAGCCATTTAGTCTTTTTGTTGAGTACCTGCCTGCTCTAGCAGTGGCATTGTCTCCTCATTGTACTCTTTCCTCCAGAAGGCCCCATAGAGATTGTGGGGCAGTTGCTCACACTGGGCAACTCTGAAGAACCTACAGGAGAGGTCTCACTACCACATGACGACCAGGATGGAATGAGGCCACCACACACAAGGTCTCATGAAGATGCTTATGTTAAGAATGGAGGGTGCCAGGGTTTATAGAAGGGATGCCAGCTGTGGGGAGAAGTACTATACAATCACTTTTGGGAACCTCAGTCCATGTTTAGAAGTCTTCTGTGGCTGTTCAGGTCAGCGTAGGAATTCAAACACAGGCTACAGGCCAAACCCTAAAGTCCCTATTCAATTATTATTCACTCCTTACTGCAGAGTTTGAGTTATTATAAAAAAAATTTGCAAAGGTCTGCCTACGTCCACTGTGGTGAGGTAAAAGACAACAAAAGCTTGTAACACAACAGCATCCTCATTAATAATATTTTGCACTTCCATAGCATCTTCCATGCAAGCTTCTCAAAGCACTTTATAAAATGAGTATTGAGGCTTATTTCATTAAGCTTTATAGAGAGATGGGTCTCAGACAAATTGTTTAAGTGATTTCTCAACCCCACACAGCAAACCTGTGGCAGAGCAGAAATCCCAGATTTCCTCACCACTAGTCCTGTGCTTTAATTACCAAACCATGGGTGAAATCCTGGCCCCATTGAAGTCAACGGGAGTTTTGTCATTGACTTCAGTAGGGCCATGATTTTATCCCATGTGTCATCTCTAACATAAATCCACTTCTCTTCCGCCCCAAATAATTAGTTCAATTAATATAACCCTTTGGTTTGTAAACGTCCATGAGCAGATCACAGTATTTATAATTTGTTCATAATTCAGGCAGATCCCTATTCACCATAATTCAACATTTCTGAAAAATATGTTTAATATATTTGAACTCTGGAATTTTTTCTTTTCAAATTGCTCATAGCAAGTATTCAGTAGATTTTTTTAATACTCAATTTGCTATTTGAGCATTGTAGTTGATTAAATAAATCACAGGTCTTTTTTCTATTTCCTAATTGGAATATATGACTGATAATACCTTTGCGAGAGAAACTCAAGGGCTAATACAGAAAGCATTCTAACTTTATTCAAAACACTGCTTTGAAATTAATTTCAGGCCCCAAGGTAAAGCTAGAAGGGAAAAAGACAGGGTGTTGTAAGTACTGTAGAGTTGGTTTCCCCCTTAATTCCACCCTTTGCACAAGTAGAGATATGGGTCCTATTATCTCAGGGATACTTGTTTTTAATTTGGGGGTGAGTGGGAGGAGAGACTACTCTGGATTTTCCCTGTATCTAAGAGAAGGCAACAATACTTACTGAAATGAAATGGCAGCCAGCAAAGGAGCACACACCCTCATAAAAACATTGGAAAGGAGGGAGGATAGGCCTGAGAGAACTAAATGCGAAGGATACAAGAATTTCCTCTCTCAGTATTTATTTATCCAGAGCCTCATATAGGGGTTTGGGCTTTCTTGTAGTCAACTTCAATTTTTCATGTCTCCCTCCTCCATTTCTAGGGTCATGTGTGTGCCTGGCTTTTTCCATATTGCTAGACTCCTTGTTTTCTCTCAGCATTCAGGTAATGTTTTCCTCACCTTTCATCTGTCATAGTCTTTGCTCTGCCCACAAGATTCTCAGGCTTATCACAGGGCCCTGCAGGATCTATGTTTTGTTTTATTGCTGTCAGTCAGCAGGAAGCAAATCAAAATATCACCCTATATATCTTTATAGTCAAAGCAGAATTAGATGCCGTCCATACTAGACATATAATTGAGTTTCAAAACCATGCTGAATTGTGGTGTCAAAACATATTAGAATAAACAGGCTGTATAACTAGATTAGTGGCACACCATCTAGCCAATAGCATTAGGATCCTCCCCCACCTGATGCTCTGTTTAACCACAACTGAGTTAAAACTCTGCTTAAGGCAACTGTGTAGAAACTGGCATCCAAAATAGCACAGAAAGGTTTTCCTACAACACAAAGACATGTATATAAAGACAGCCTCACAGTAGTACCAAGAAGGTAAAGTTGAGGAAGAAAGTGTTAGCAGAAACTCAGAAGATTTAGGTCAGCTTCAGATAGCCTCAAGTATGTATCCAAAGGTTTAGATGCCTTTTTCAAAAGTATATAACTCCTTGACTCGTCGGAAATCCAGTGGGAAGGGTTCCTTTCTCACACAATTTGATACTTCCAATGTCAGCCAGAAATACAGCAAGGAAACCCTAGCCAGTAAATGATTATGGGCCTGCTCCAAAGCCCATTAGTCACTGAAGTCTTACTTCCTCAATACTACCTTTAAAATTACTACTTATATAAAATAGTCATCATCCTACAGCAATTGCCCTAAACACCACAGAATACACTTTTAAGGATTTTAGAGCTCCTACAGAGCCATACATTTGTAACAGTTTTGCTATGCCCCCTAAAAGTCTTAAAACATGGGAAGAACAGACTCATATATGTCTATTTGTAGTCCCTATAGCACAAGTCCTGAGTCCACTGAAGCCATGGGAGTCTTTCCACTAATGTCAGTGAACTGTGCATCATACTCATATAACCCATCAGTATCAACTACTACCTACTGCTCTCAGATCCATAGATCTCAGAATGCCTACATGCTGCAGCCCAGCAAAGTCAATCAGGGCAGAAACCCTGATTAATGATTTCAAGCTAGCCAAGAAATATTGAATGATTTCCAGCAGCTCACATCCTCCATCATGAACTGAAATAATGGCACATCATTAAGGTAAGAGGTGCTGTATGATGTCTGAAGTCACAGATTACTAAAGGGAGCCTTTAGTTTGTCTAAAAGGAAAAGTATAGCTTAGTCTTAGCTAAGGAGTTTACCCTACATTTAAGGAATTTGGAAAAGCCTCCTATTTATCATAATGATAGTGAAAGACAAACAGCTAAGTAAAGTTATCACAATTTCCTACCAATTACAGAGATTAGTGAGGGAATCTAAGCCTGAAGAAAGCATACACAGCAATTTTTATGTTCTTTCCTCTTTGTTGTGTCTAATAGTCTATGCCAGGTGCTCTAGAGGTAAAAGACATACACCGCACCTGCTTAGATACCATGGGCTGGTGCCTTTGCTGAGAGTAGCTCTAAGCCTTCTGGCTCATCTGCTGATGAATGTGATTTTAACAACAGAAGTCACTTAGGTGGTCTGGACCCATTTAAGATTGTCAGTGAATAGGAATATGAACTTTCCGTAAGAGTAGGGAAGGAAAATCCAAACCACTCCAGCTGGCCAGATGCATTCTTAGCATGAAATAATTAATGACATTTTATTCACTGGACAGAGTTGGTTAAACAAAGAAACCAACAAATGTTATTAACCATTTATACATCACTATGCCAAAGTTCAGGAAAGGAATAAAAATCAGTGGCTTACTCTTACTGTTTAAGCCCAAGCACAAGTATTGTAGCAAAGTACAGTATCTGTCATTGTTTATTACTCAGCAGTTTCAGCATAGGGACTTGTGTGAATCCCACCTTCAGTTTTACTGGGTGTGAATTCTCAGCCTTTGAATTTTGCTTTGAGGTTGTGGTCTTGTGGGCATTCAGACGTGAGGATGAAAGCGAAACTCAGATGAAACCTCCAAGTTTCATATTCGTTTGGACACAAACTCAAAAAGCATCCTAGATTGGCTTGAAGAGTTCACAGTTGATAACAGAACTGGGAACACTAAGTCCACCAGCTACAGATGCTCAGTTAACCACTGTTGTCACTCATGATCTTGTATAGGAAAGTCCTGGTGCTACAGGCCTCCTAAGGTCTGCAAAAATAGCATCCCACTTTTGATTTTCTACAGAGATTCATCTTGGAAGCAGATGGGCATGTCCCTCCTGACTACTTTCCTGTCCAATTCCCAATGTCCAAAGGACTGGCTTTTCCCACTAAGGTCTGCAGTAAGGGGAAACGTATCTGGCAGAAGATTTGGGGTTCAGCTGCACTGAAGGGTAAAGCATCTCCCTGCCCCGAGGATGTTGACAGATACAAAAGTAGGCACCTCAGCCACAGAAGATCCAATCGAGAAGCCTCTTTTAGTGGAATTGGCAGCATCACTAGGGTCCCAAAGAAACAACAGAATCCTGAGATCCTCTAGACAGAGGTGGGGAAAAGCACAAAGCAGAGCTTTAGGGACTGATAAGGGAGAAGGGGCTTGTACAGATGGGAGAGACTGGGGGAAGATTGGAAGGTACAGGGAGGCTGGAAAGGGTATGAAAATTACACTGACTCCCTCCATTTTATTTGCTGGGTCCTAGCACTTAGCTGCTGTTTATATAGACATGAAAAGAGCTTTTTCTACCCTGATAAAAACTGACAAAAGGGTCCTGTGGCACCTTATAGACTGACAGATGTATTGGAGCATAAGCTTTTGTGGGTGAATACCCACTCCCTCATTCATCCGACGAAGTGGGTATTCACCCACGAAAGCTTATGCTCCAATACATCTGTTAGTCTACAAAGGTGCCACAGGACTGTCACTTTTTACAGCTCCAGACTAACATGGCTACCCCTCTGATATTTTCTACCCTGATGAATTCCAGGTCAATTCTCTTTTCCTGCAGTCATACTTCGTTTTTGAAAAGTGATGTCCCCTGACAGTTCGCTAGCCATGGTTGACCCGAGAGAGCTCAAGCTAATTAGTTAAAAATGGAAGAGTGCATTTAATGACATGTAAATTGTTCTGCAAATAATGAGTGCACTGAAGGGATTTACATTTCCCCAGAATAACCAAATTTGTTGCTTTTTTTTTTTTTTTTAGAACTTTAGCAGCTAGCTTTTTCTGCATACAGAGATTTCAATCCATAACCAGTGGCAAGGGGAGACTATTATGCAGGGAGCAGAAACATTCTGCAAATGGTATCAATCCAATTTTAATTTTGCAGGATAAATTCTGCCTTCCTACCCCCTGCACAGACATGACAGAGTAGAATTGGCCCTTTTATTTTTCTGAGCTGTGATGGGTGCACCACTTACCATTAGGATGGCATTTCCTCCTGGTCTCCCTAGGGGATAGCTTCAGAGGTCAATACCCATTCCTGCAGTCGCACACCATCTCTCTGCTTTTTCTCTCTGGCTCTGCAGCCCCTCCCTAGCGCATGAACCATAGCCTTCTCTTTGTGACTTTACCCTTCACTCAAGTCAGCCTATTTGTTTTCCCCTTCTGAGGTAAGGAAGGCTTCCTTCAATAGTCCTAAGCAGCCTTCCCCATTTACTGTCTTAGTACCACTTCTTCAGTGGCTGGCAGGGGAACATGGGCCCAACCTCTGCTCCAGGTTGTGGCTCAGGGATCCTCTAGCCAGTAGTCAAGGTCTGTTCCCTTTTTGGCCTTACTGCCTTTCCCTAAGTACTCTTCTCACATCTAGCGCTCTCCTTTCTCAGGCGTTTGCCAGCCTTCTAATTCCCCCTGCCTATATAGTAACTGCAGCCCATCTAGCCCTATAGCCTCTAAACTCTTCTTCCCAGCTATCCCTTCTGCTTTCAATCTTCTGTCTTTATAGTTCCAGCCCAGCTGGCTTCTCCTGGGGGTGGTGAACCTCTAACTCAGTCAGGGGAGTATTAGGCCACCTGATTTCCCTCAGCTGTGACTTGTTGGGTTAATTAGCCCCTTTCTCACTCTGCATAAACCCTTTCCGGATAAGTGTGGAGGTCACCACATAAGCATATATGTTCCAGAGAGAAATGAGTCCCTCCCATTGTGAAGGCCACAACCAGTTTTTCAGAGACTGATTTTGCCCACCCACTCTACATGCTTCAGAAAATATTCCTGTTAGGTTTTTCAATTAGAAATGAGAAAACTAGTTTTTAACATGGAAGTTTTGCAAAGGAATGAAACCAACAGAAGTTCAAAGTTCTGTTTAGTCACCAGAAATTTGGAACACATTTTGTGCTGTGTACCCTTATCAGTGTGCTTCCTTTCTTCCCATTCCCTTCTTTTGACAATTAACCAAGAGTTAACTATTATGCAAAGGTTATTTTGCAAATGCTGCCTTGTAGATTATGCTACAGTTAATATTGAAATTCATGCTTTTAGTCACTTCCTAGGCAAAACTGCAGTACACTTGGCCATAAAATATTTCCAGTTTATCCTCCATCTAAATTTGCCACCTTAACAGTGATTGACCAGCGTATGGTCTAAGGGCAGAGTCAAGGTTGTTTAGGTTACCTTAATTGTGATTTTGCATACTTTCAAGATTGGTTTGTTTTTAAAGTTTAGCCTTACCCTGGAATTTTCTGGCTTTCAGATGTTTGGGTTTTTTAGCTTGCAAAGTTAATTTATGGCTTTTTTCCTTTAATACTTTCTCAAATTCAATGACAGTTTAACAAAAATTTCCAGGAAACAATCTTACTTACATATTGCTTTCTATAAGAGTAGCTACTGAAATCAATTGATATTAAGTCTCAGATTAATCTTTGAAGCCTGAGCTGGGTCACGAGACTGGGACCAGGAAATGGGTCAGTGCAAAGGGTCAGTATCTGCTCGCTCCAGTGATTAATTTCACTTTCCATCAGAAGATCTCCAAGCTTATTACAAACATTAATAAATGAGCCCTTACAATGCCCCTGTGCAATAATGGAGTGTTATTATCCTCAGTGTGTAGCAAGTGAAGGGGAGGCACAGAGAGGTTCCATTACCTCTCTACTGGCACACAGGAAGTCTGTGGCAGACCTGGAGAAAGAGCTCTGATCTCCAAACTTACAACACAATGCCTTAAACCATAAGGCTATCCTGGTTGCAAAGATAAAGAAATTGAAGAATAATCAGTGAGTATAAATGTCACAAGGACTATTAAAAGGACTTATGTTTGCAGAACATTTTATAAATTTGACTGCAATTCCGCTTGTGGGATTTCCGTGATTTGATTGAGCCAGATTTTCTTATTTGAAGCAATTTAAACCACTCCAAGACTATTATCCTGCAATAACATTACTACATAGCTAAAAGCCATCTAGGAAAAAGCAAGTTGAACTGAGTTAAGGTGCATATACAAGTACTAATCCTACCAGAGATCCTTTATCTCTATCAAAACTTTTGCCCTTAATCCCTGCTATAGTTAATGACAATGAAAGTGGACACATTTTCTGATCAAGAGCACAAACTCCAACATTGATAGATTCCCCAGGGGTAAAAATACTCAGCCTAACCATCACTGAGCCTATTTCTCATGCTCTTATTACTTCATTAGCTTTCATGAATTAAGCCTATATCTGCTGTGCTCTTTCAGAGCTCATTTAGTTCCTGATTTCCTCTAATTGGTGAGCTCTGCATTAAGAGACAGGATCTTGAAACCAGTCACTAATGGTTTAGAATTAGAAGTAAAATGACCACTGAAGTGATAGAAGAATTCCCAGTACTGGCCACTTGCTCTCAGATTAATAGCAAAAATCTCCAATAAAGCTGGCCAGAGGATGACAATTCTGCTTTGCAGTAACTGCAAATTTGGTCTCATTCCATATTGGAATAAAAATAAACCCTTTCAAACATTTTCATGAAAATGAAGTTGTGTTGAAGTGTCTTTTTTTTTAAAAAAAAAAATCAAAACATGAGGGTGCAGGCCAGACATACTTGTATGTTATGCTGTGTGGTCTAGTGGTGGGGGCACTGGCTTGTAGTAGACCCATATTCAACTCCCTGCTCCAGAATATGGGCCTGTTTAAATCAGAGACCACTCAATTAAGGAGAATAGGGATTTGAACACAAGTCTCTATGGGTGGCCTGGTATGCTTCCTGTGTTCCATAGCACAGGCCTGGTATTACCTTTAATTATTTGGCTTGTGGACTTGCAATGAGTACTTAAATTAAAATTTGATTGGTAGTGAGACATAGGGTACAAACTCTTCAATCCTCAAATCCACCCTTCTTAATCATAGAATATCAGGGTTGGAAGGAACCTCAGGAGGTCATCTAGTCCCACCCCCTCCTCAAAGCAGGACCAATCCCCAGACAGACTTTTACCCCAGTTCCCTAAATAGCCCTGTCAAGGATTGAACTCACAATGCTGGGTTTAGCAGGCTAATGATCAAGCCCCTGAGCTATCTCTCCCTGACTTTGGGAGCCTGGGTGTTAATCAAAACAGGCCTCCAACCTTTCCTAAATCCAGGAGCCCAAGAACCTTCAGCTGAGCCTGTGTGATAATTCAGGCATACTACAGCCCTCCTCCTGGGGCTGGGTTGTAAACAATCACTCCCTTCCTTGGACCAGGAGCTCCCAGCAGCCCTCCTCCCAGAGCTAAGTGGCAAATAGTCATTGTCTCTTTGAATCAAGAATCTGGAGCTGTTCTTCCAGAACTGGGTGGTAACGCAAGCCACCTGTAGGCCTCAGCCAGCTTCAATCCAGCTAGCCTCTTTTCCCTACTTTCTCCATAGGCTTGGAGAAACAGAGAGACATCCTCTAGGAGCACCCAACTGAGCTCTGATAGCCTTTTAACAGGCCCAGCTACTCACTTGTCAATTAGTTGCCAGATGGCCACCAAAGCAGTTAATTACCACATGTGGGCTGAGATGGGCTTGTTCTTAAAGAAGGCTATCAGGGATAGACTTGGCCTTGCCCCTGACTCTCCTTAAAGGGTCCAATCACTCTGTGACTATCTTCTCCCTGATAGCCAACCAGGCTATCGAGCAGGAGAGCTCTTTCTGAACCAAAAAACCTTAATGAAAACTTCATTGAAACAGACATATTTCCATGAAATGTGTTGATGAGACAGCATATTTCTATGAAATTTCATTTAATTGAAAATACTCCCCCAGCTCTAATGTGTAAGAATTAAAGGACAATATAAATGAACACTGACATAAGCAGTGTATAATGCCTGAGGTAAAATACTATAGGTGAATTGAAAGGCTTTTTTAAAAAAATGCTTTAAAAATGTACATCTTGAAATCATTAATAGCATACGTGACTAGCCTTAAAATTACAAATAAGTGCACTTCAACAGTAAACTGCCAACTGTCTTGAGGTCAGAGTTCTGCATTTCTTCTTCAATAATAATTGTATTTATCAAGCAACTCCCATATACCCAAAACAACTTTATTCATAAAACCCTCTCTCACACAGACTCTTCCTGCCAAGTCCTCACAAATGCCATGCAACAAAATAGACAAACTAATTAAAATACACTGAACAGGAGCCAGCAAATAGATCTGAAAACAGGGGAGTCTGAGTAAGGGGAGTTTGAGGATGTGTGGTGTTTGGTTGTTTTGCTTTTTGGTGGGGTGGTGAG
Organism: Chelonoidis abingdonii; assembly: GCF_003597395.2. Classification (NCBI taxonomy): domain Eukaryota; kingdom Metazoa; phylum Chordata; order Testudines; family Testudinidae; genus Chelonoidis; species Chelonoidis abingdonii. Next base: position 131,583,361 of record NC_133771.1, read on the forward strand.
TTTTTTGGTTTTGTTTTTTTTGTTTTTTTCCCTGTTTTGTTTTCTTTTCTTTGAGAGGAAGTGAGGCAAAAAGGCTATAATAAATACAAAGGCGGGAGTGGTAGTGACCTCAGGAATGGAAAAGACAATGAAGATGACCGGATGTGGAAACTGCAGGATGTGTATTACCCTGGGGTAGGTACCCAAAAAGTGCTTTATTTGTATGAAGTGCGACCTGTTAGAGCTGATGAAAGAGAAAATCTGAGGTTTTGAGATGCAGGTAGACACTACTGTTGAGTTTTGAAGGGGGTTCAAGCAGATAAGGGAGAGAAGGCAAGAAAAGACTGAAGGGAAAAGTCAAGACTCACAGATGCAAGCTTGACTGGAGAACTGTGAGGGGAGACTGTTGGGTGAATAAAGTGGCCAGTGGAAGCATGTGACTATGAGAACCAGGCAGAGGAAAAAGACCAACTAGTGAAGGAGAAATAGAGAAGAGAGGTCTTGCAGTCAGAAAAAAAAGGAGGAAGGCCGGAGAATCACACCAACACTAGAAAAAGGCAGGCCCATATGACTGGGGACTTCCTACTATGAAGAACAGACAGGTCTGTCACCAGAGCTGATCTGGAAAACAGAAGGGTGTGCTGTATGCCAGGAGCTAAGATATGGGATGTGGACCTGAAGCTGAAGAGGATCCTAACTGGAGCTGGAAAGACAATGAAGTAAGACAATGGACAGAATGAAGAAGTTACTCACCTTGTGCAGTAACGATGGTTCTTCAAGATGTGTCTCCCTTGTGGGTGGTCCACTCTAGGTGTCAGTGCGTCTGTGCGCCAGAGATCAGAGATTTCTCGCAGCAGTACTCAGTCAGGGGAAGGGTGCGCACAGGAGTTGTCTCGTGCATCCATTGGCACCTCCCGTAGCGCACAGACTCCCAATGGTCCCTTCTGTTCCTTCTCTACCGCCCAGCTCGTCTGTGTGAACTCCGAAGTAGAGGGGAATTTGGTGAGTAGTGGAGCACCCACAGGGGGACATATCTTGAAGAACCATCATTACTGCACATGGTGAGTAACTTCTTCTCCGAGTGGTGTCCCTGTGGGTGCTCCACTCTAGGTGCTTGTAGAGCAGTACAGGTTGGTAGGGGTTTGGAGTTATGTACAAGCGTGTAATGAGAGGACTGTGAGGCCAATGATAGAGTCTGAGACAAGGCCTTGGGTAATAGCATAATGCTTTGCAAAAGTGTGCTCCGATGTCCAGGTTGCAACTCTACAAATATCTATTAAGGAGACATTCAAGAATGCAATCGATGTTGCCGTGGCTCGGATTGAGTGGGATCTGATGCCTACGGGGGATTCTTTGTGATGCAGGTGGTAGCGAGTTTGAATACAGGTAGACACCCATTTGGAGAGTCTCTGGGTCAATATTGTAGAGCCCTTGGAGTACTCTGGTGTAGAGATGAATAGTCTTGGTGACTTGCAAAATGGTTTAGTTCTGTCCAAGTAGAAGGCTACAGCCCGTCTGACATCTAGCATGTGCAACCTTGCTTCTTGAGAGTCGTTATGTGGCTTGGGATAGAAGGCAGGTAAGTGTACGGTTTGGTTAATATGAAAATTTGTAGCCACTTTGGGCAAGAATTTTGGGTGAGGATGTAACATGATTTTGTCTTTGGTGAATACAGTGTATAGTCGTTCAGCCATCAATGCTCCTATTTCGCTGACATGTCTTGCAGATAGGATTGCCATTAGGAATGCGACCTTCATTGACCTATGTAGGAGCAAGCAGGTTGCTAGAGGTTCAAAGGGTGGTCTTGTGAGACATTTGAGCACAAGACTGAGATCCTATGGTGGTGCAGGTTGGTGTACTTCTGGGTACATGTTCTGTAAACCTGCTAGAAAGCGCCATGTAATCGGGAGAGCAAATATTGAAGCCCCTTCTATCTGTTCGTGGAGGCCTGTGATGGCAGACAGGTGTTCTTAAATAGGGAGGTCAGAGGTTTCTCTGTGTGGTAATGATGGGTATACACTGGAACCTCTTGTTGCAGGGGAAGGGGAACCAGAATAGGGGTTCTGGTATGTGAGCCAAGGACCCCACTGTGGCCATTGCATGGGGTAAGGTGGTAATAGGTAAGGCCAGTGCTGTGCATACCAGGGCTGTGAATGCTCAGAGGGATGAGGCTTAGGCTTCACAGCATTCCATGTAGGTCTCATCTGTGATGGGGATGAACGTTGAGAGGAGAAACAGTTGTCCTGCATGTCTCCTTCCTTGCCACTATGCATGGAGAGTTGTGCAGGACGTGAAGGATGGTATTGTGCTATGTAGGTCAGGGAGTGTTCGGTGCTGAGCAATGGTTACTGTGGTGCGGTGCTGAAGAAATTGCTACGTTCTCAGTATGCAGGAGTTGTGCTGGTCCCGCCTTGGGGTTGTGGTCAACTGTTGAAGTGCTGACTGGTGCCGGATTTGGCTTGTTAGCCGGCATCAAGTCTTGGGTCAGTGCTGGTGGCGGCAGCATTGATCGCAGAGCCACTGCCTGTGCCACGCTCTGCACCAGGGTAGTCAGTGCCATGGAGGAGACTTGACGTCTCAACTCCAGTGCCGTGTGTTGGGGCTTGGCAGAAGTCCACTGATGGATGGTGCTGGAGGAGCCCGGTGCCTTGTAAGTACTCAGTCTGGATGAGTGGAATACTGAGGGTAAAGACTTCACCGGGGAAGCTCTCTTTTTCTGAGATAGCCTTGCTGGAGAGATCGAGGCTCGCTTCCTGAGAATTTTGGAAGTCGGAGCCTTATCAGGGCTCAGGGATCTCAGTTTATGAGACTCCTCAAAGGACATCTCTTGCAGGGGTTGGAGGGATTTCTCCAGCAGAAGCATTTTCAAGCAGAGTTCCCTGTCACGTCTTGCCCTCATTGTTAAATTGGTGTGATGTATGTATTTCTGGGAGATATGAGTTTCTCCCAGACAGCAAATGCAGGATGTGTGGCCGTCAGAGATCGGCATGGGTTCAGGGCAGGAGTCACACTTTTTAAATCCTGTTGAACCCAGCATGAGTGCAGTAAAGCCTCTCCTCCCTCTCGAGAGATAAGGATGGGAGTTAATTGTAATGGTAAACTGTAGAAACTGTTCCCAAGAGGGGAGTTAAGTAGAGAAAAAGTCTTTTTCTTTTTTAAGAAAAACCTCAAAGAGGAACTAATGAAACTATGTATAGACTAAGACTAACTAAACAATGTAACTAAGTATAGACTAATAAGAAGTTCTTATATAACTTCTAGCTTTTTTAAAGAAAGTATCAAAAAGAGCACTGTCATGGAGCTCGGTCTGCAGCTGAGTACGATTGAGAAGGAACTGAGGGGACGGTCAGGGGTGCGCGCGTTACAGAAGGTACCAACGGCTGCACGAGATGACTCCTGTGTGAACCCTTCCCCTGACCGAGTACTGCTGCTAGAAATCTCTGATCTCCGGTGCAGGAACACACCAACACCTAGAGTGGAGCCCCTACAGGGACACCACTCGAAGAAGAACCACTGATTGTCAAATGATACTGCTTGATTCGACACATCAATGGCAACTATGCCAGGCTGGGAAAGACGCTTAAAGAAAGGGAGGCTCAGGTGATCTTCAGTGGAATTCTACCTGTCCCTAGAGGAGGAGAATGAAGGTGAGACAAGATTATGAAGATCAACAGATGGTTCAGGCCATGGTGCTACAAGGAGGGCTTTGGGATGTTTGACCACTGGGAGGCATTCATGAACAGAACAGTTTTCATGGGATGGACTCCCCCTGAGTAGGGAGAGAAACAGACTCCTGGGATGGAGGTTGGCACAACTGATTAAAAGAGCTTTAAACTAGGAAATCAGGGGAGAGGCTCATATAATCTCCATGCCTGATTTTAACATTAAGCAGGAAGAAAATCAAGGAAGAAAGATACAGCAATGGTGAAAGGAATAGCAATGGGTAGAGGCATGGACATTAAAAGAAAAAATAGTGGCTATACCAGCGTAGCTAACAGTCAGGTAGGCAATACTTGCAGTAGAATGAACGTACTCAGTTGGGTGAGGACTCTGGGCAAAGCCAAGTAGAAACAACTAAGATGTTTGTACACCAATGCAAGGAGACTGGGTAACAAAATGGAGGAACTAGAACTACTGGTGCAGAACAGTGAAACCAGATAACAGCAACAAGGAATCAAGAAATTGAATTCTTCTCTAAGACAATAACACCTCATAACTAGGCTTCACCCTGCAAAATGTTCGGCTATATTACCCAAGTACGGTTTCCACTATCTTGGAATAATTTCTCTTAATGACACTCATATTGAGTGGCTTGTGAGAAGATTTCGGGAAATGGTAATAGGAACAACGTCTCTGTAAAGAACAAATGAGAAAAATGAGGCTGACGATCAGCATAAATATGAATGATGCCAGATCACTTGGAAGAGTGAGTTGTTACTGAACAGAGGGAATCTGAGCTAGAGCTTTACTGTAAACCATTCCCGATGCAGAGATTATTGATTAGTAGAGTCTGACTGCAGACACTCAAATAACAACAAAACTGTGATTTAAAGCAGTCCAGCTCTCTAATCCTGGAAATAGAACCAATAGCAGTGGGTTTCTATCACCATAAAAAGTTAGACAAAAATGCTAAACAGGTTAGCAAAAGTGTCAGAGGGGTAGCCGTGTTAGTCTGGATTTGTAAAACATGAAGAAGAGTCCTGTGGCACCCTATAGACTAACACCCGTATTGGAGCATAAGCTTTCATGGGTGAATACCATCCCCAGTCTATTCCTGTTTTTTAGATTGGTTGTTTTCTCGTTATATAATATTTAGTTGTGAAAGCTTTGCCTAATCTGAGCCCAGTTCCTTGGCTGCAATTTATTATTACTACCCAGATGCTGATAGTTGGTTCATAGAAGTTTTTTTTTTTTTTTTTACAGTTTAGCTAAACATCTAAAAAGATGATTAGTACGTTACAAATATTACAAAAAATGGCGAGTAAAACAGAAGTCATAGAAAATTGCATGTCAATTTGTATTTAAATGTACTTTGAACTCCTCATATCACTGGGGACAGAGAGCCCTTTAATACTGGAAGATTATCAAAATTTTCCATATTAATCAAACACAAGCTAAATACAAAAGATTTTTTTCTTTCTTCTCTGGAGTCATAAGTGTGGTCAAATCTATAAGAGGACCAGGTTAACCACCTTAAATATATCTCTCCATAACAAAACAACACACATACCTGGAACCTTGGGCCAGCAGCTCCAAACCCATGTGCCTTTTCTGCATGTGCTAAAGGAAGATTATGATTTTTTATAGAAAATGCCTTTATGTTCTTTCTAACCTGTACTCATTCACTATGTAAGCAGAGTCAGGATGAGCTGTACCCTGACATCTGGTGGTGAAGTATGGGAAGTGTGGAAAGAATGTCTGGAATGCGAAAGCTCAAATATTTGCATAGGCACGCCTACCCCATCCCAGACTGCCGAGCTGTGGGACTGCTTTGTGACAGAAATGACTCAACCTCAGTTGGGTGGTACTTGCTAGACAAGGGACATGGGTTCCAAAACCCTGTGAATAGAGAGAGGTTGGGGACAGGTATTTGTGCCTGGTGGTGCAGGCTCCTTGTGGAGCTAGAAGCACCAGTTGCACCCCCTCCTCTCTCCACTGTGGAATGTCAGAGTTGATTTTTTATTCCCTTAAGACTCTAGATACAGGTTGCTGAGCTGAACTCACTTTGGGCTAATGGTGCACTAGCACTGGGCTCCCCTACTATGTGCTGAGATCACTAAGAGCTGAAATCACAAAAGAGCTGAAATTACTGAGCTGGGAGCACTGAGTACTGTGCTAACTAGTGGGGGAGCCTGAAGCTATACTGTGGAACAGAGCAGCTGGCGGAGTGGAGCAGTTTATGGGGATGGCTGGAGCGGACCACAGGACAGCTGGTGGAGTGGAGCGGCTGGCAGAGCGGAGTAGCTGTGGGGCGTGTGGAGCAGCCCACAGAGCGAGGGGAGCCGAGCAGTTTGCTGGGACAACTGGAGCAGCTCACGAGGCAGCTGGTGGAGCGGAGCAGTTTGTGAGGACGGCCGGAGGAGCAGAGTGGAGTGGCTGGTAAGGCGGAGCAGTTCGTGGAGAAGGCGGAAGCAGAACCCACGGAGAGGCAGGGCAGTTGGCCCTGGACCACGTAAGGTGCCCCTTTCACCCAGGCTGGGGGGAGGGACCTCTACAGATAGACTCTTGAATTCTGTGGTGGCATTGACCAGAGACTTTTGGGTTGTTGGACTTTGGAGTGATTGGACTTAAGACCCTAAGGGGAAAAGGACATTGCCAAATGTACTTGGGGGTGGTGGTTATGGTTTGTGTTATAACTCTGTTTGTGGTGTTTCTCCAATGGGATGCCGCATTGATTCCTTCCTTTATTAAAAAGATTTCGCTACACTCAGACTCCGTGCTTGCGAGAGGGGAAGTATTGCCTCCTAGAGGCGCCCAGGAGGGTATGGTATGTAAGTGTCCCAGGTCACTGGGTGGGGGCTCGAGCCGGTTATGCCTTGTGTTATTGAAACGGAACCCCTGGATACTGAACCTGGCCCTTGTTGCTGCCAACTCAGAGGGGCAGAAGGGTTACAACTATAGGGCAACATGCTCACCTAATCCCACTAAAGTTAATGGCAAAAGTTCCCACTGACAGCTGGAGTAGGCTTGGGCTCAGAACTCCCATTCAATTCAATGAGAACAATGATTGGGCCAAAACTAACTACAAAAAAAGCATAGTTTTGCTTACAACTAATTTTCTTCAAATGGAGTTGACATATGATGTTTTCAGAGAGATTTAATAATATAAAAAGTTTGGAGAGTAATTAACAAGCCAAATTTGAGCTAAAGGAACCCAAAAATACTTTAAAGTTGAGGTTTCATATCTGAGTAATTATACAAAAAACCTGCAACTCTCACACTATTTGAATTTTCTTCAAACTTTCTGAAAACTTTTTCCTTTGCCTTCAGAGGAAATATGGCAATTTTCAGGCAAATCAAAACTTCCCCAGCCATAGTTACAGAGTTTTACAATGGAAGATGGCCACTATCATTAGCTCTAATCCTACAGTTGGTAGTACATTGGGAAACCGCCACAGCCAACACAAAGATCTATTACTTCCAGATGGGCACAGCAGTCTTTTTGCATGCTATGAACTGAAAGATCAGAACCTTAAAAGGATCCCCAAGTGCTAAGCTAGTTCCTTAAACAGTGGTCTCACTTCAGTTCCAGTGTGCACAGGTGTCCTTGTGCATGGCATTACCCTTAGCAGCAGTCTTAGCAGAGTTACAAGGATTGACTGGGCCATGGAGGCTGACCACATCTTGTAACTCAAAAGGACTACGTGCAGGACTGGTACAACCATTTAGGCGACCACTAGGATTTGGGGGGCAGCATTTTCTTCAGCAGCGACTGCGGTGGTCGGATCTTCGACCGCCCCGGTTGCCACCGGCATTTAGGCAGAGGGAGCTGGGGCAGAGGAGTGCGGGGAGGGCTGCCTGCAGCAAGTAACGGGGGGAGGGGATGGCACGCAGGAAAATTCCAGGCCCCAGATCACCGCTGCTCCGCCTCCTCCCCAAGCACGCCATCGCTGTTTCACTTCTCCTGTTTCCCAGGCTTGCGGCACCAATTAGGGTCAAGGCGGAGCAGGGGCGAGCTGGGGTGAGGGGGATGCCTCAAGGCGGAGAGCTGCCCTGGGGGTGGGGGGCGCCTCAGGGCGGGGGCTCGGGGACGGGGGAGGGTGCAAGGTGGAAGTTTCGCCTGGGGCACGAAACATTCTTCCACCGGCCCTGACTACGTGCATGCATTGAGAACGTATGTGAGGGCCGCGGACCTGATCCAACACCCATTGGAAATTAGCGGAAATCTTTACTTCAGTGGGTGCTGAGTCAGAATAAAATCTAGCTCCTTCTCACAATGCTGAATTAGTTCTTGGTGTTCACAGGAGCAAAAAGTAGTAAAAATGCTTTTTAGTCAAAAAATCAACAGAAAGGAGAACTCTGGAGGAACAGATCTGGTTTGGTAAGAAGTTGTTTTTTTCTATAATCACATTTCTGACCAGACATGCACTTTGAAGAATTTTAATTCAGTTCATCACAAAAGCTAATAACTAGGGGATTTTTTGTTTGTTGTTTTTTGTTTTGTTTTTAAAAAAGCTGGTATTTCAGCAGGAAACTGCCTTCATCAGATAATAGTGAACATATTATCTCATTTTTCAATGATACTTTCTGTCATCCTACATCCAATTTCAATCAATGATTTTTACTGTAATGAGAAATTGTAAGACAGGCATTAGTTTTTCAGAATAATAAGGACGCTATAGTTTTTTTTTCAAGTATCTAGTAAAATCTTTGTATGATGCTAAATATCTGTAATTTAAGCACAGGTACATTCTCACTCTCTGAGTGACTGTAAAGAGTCTGCATTAGTCTTGTATATCGAATGCTTAATCACCACCTCATGTTCAAAATGACAGTGGGTTATTAGAATGTGCAGAATATATCAGACTAAAAACTATTACCTGTCTTACTGATTTGCAAACCTGGAGGGACTGTGTAATCTGAATTAAAAGTATGCTATTTGTATTTTCAAATATATGCATATTTGGCTGAATCTGTCACATGAGGAATTATATCAAACTGCCATTGCATGAAAACTTCCTACCTCTGTCCCTTTCCAGTGGAAGACAACTGGAAAGCAGGAGCTCAGGAACTCTGATCACCAGCCTCAGAGGACTAGATCCACAAAGGGGATTTAGACTCAGCACCACAGCATCTAACTTTTAGGTGCCCTGATCCCTGGTGGAATCTGCAGTCCTGAGTTAGGTGCTCAGGCACCCTATAAAATAGATGGGGAGAGTCAGGTCCCTAAGGGAAGGATTCACAAAAGCCAACATGCTGAGCAGGGAGCCAACTAAGCTAGCCAATAAGAAATGCTAAGGAGAAGGGTTGGTCCTAAGCCCTGATCCTCAAAAGGAGCTAGGTACCTAAAAGGAGGTGCCTGCCTCCATTTAGGATCCTCAGTTGTGAGACCTCTCCTGGAGTTCAGCACCTAAGCCAGATCAGTCCTTTTCTGACGGAAAAAAGGGAGGTGTCAGTGTCTCCTTTATGCTCACTAGCCAGAGCACCCATTCAAGATGGGGAAGACTCAGGTTCAAATCCACCTGAATTGAAGCAGGTACTGGCAACCCAGGTATCCTATCTCTCAGATGATTGCTCTAACCACTGGGATAAGATAGCTGGGGAAATGTAGGAATGACCCCGGGCCCACAGGCCTGGATACCTTATTATTGAGGCATTTTGTTCTTGTCTGCAAGCTAGGCACACCTGGCTTCTTATCACAGGAACTTGGCTTTCCTCCATCCTCCCCTGTACTTTCACACAGACGGCCCCGTGTGCATCTGGCGGTGTTTTGTAACTTCCCCCCCTTGCAGTTTCTCACAGGACTGCCGTGTCTGCAGCTGGGGCTGTTTTTGCAGTTTGCTATGCTGTCGAGCTCGTGATGGAAGATTTTTGTAAGAAATCTGATTTGTGCTGTGCAATTGCGCATGTGTATTCTTGGAGAATAAAGGAGGAAGGTGAACTCAGAAAAGCGGCTTTTTCACCTCCTCAGTTACCCTGAAACTTGGTGTCGAGTTTTTTCTTCAGGGAAAATTTCTCTTGTTGAAGCTATTCCACTTTGTATGAAATATTTATCAGAGCAGGGCCTGGAAGCTGAGTCTCCTAGCTCAGTGCCCTGATCACGGGCCTATAGAGTCACTCTCACTCACTAGTCAGGGGTTTTATAAAAAGTGGAACAACTTCAACAGGAGAAATTGAGAGAGCCACATCCATGAACTCTTCCAGTGGTTAAGGTTCTTATGTAGGAGGTAGGTATAGGAGACCTCAGTTCAAGTCCGTACTCCACCTCAAACAGAGTGAGGTTTTTAACCTGGGTTTCCTACATCCTGGGTGAATGTCCTAACCACTTGTCTATTTAGTGTGAGGTTTGGGTGCAGTGGCACCACCACCGTTGTTTTGTGCTGGTCCTGTTCTGGTAGGAGTGCTCCAAGAACCCCAACCAGATTGGGCCCTGCAGACAAGATAAGCAGGAAAATGTCTAGTTTGAGGATCCCACCAGGGCTTAGGTGTAAGGTGCATGTCAGGACAGAGCTGGCTTTTTGCCCACCAGCAGACATTTTGGAACCCAGTGGATTTTACCAGTGGAACTTAAGAACCTATATGGTTAGGCAGCACCTGAGTAGGAGTCTTGAGGATTTAAATTTTGGATTTAAGCATCTAGAGTGGCAGTTAGGTGGTGTAATTGCTTAGTTTGGATGCCCTCAGTAGGAGTACCATTTGAATTGTCTCCTGCCCCCATCTGCTTTTCCCATTTTTTTTCCTATTAGTTTTTGGAGATGCTGATGATGTTACTAGTGATCTTGTCAGGAGGCTTGTGAGTCAGTAAGATGCCCCACAACAAACCACTGCCATCCGTCAGCATTCTTTAGTTGCAGTCTTTAGAACACGAGGAAAACACAAAGGATTAAGAACCATTAATGGGCACACATGCCTTCCTCTGAATTTCAAGGGATCCAGTTGTCAGGCTCTCTCAGAACATCACTGCTAAGGAACATGCACTAGTTTGAAAGATTGTGTGAAATTTTTTTGCACTTGACTTGATTGAAGAATTTGGTTTTCTGAAGTCATTATAGACAATGAAGTGGGTTTAACGGAAAACAAAACTCATACAGTAGAACCTCAGAGTTCTGAACACCAGAGTTATGAACTGACCAGTCAACCATACACCTCCTTTGGAACTGGAAGTATGCAATCAGGTAGCAGCAGAGATTCAAAAAATAGCAAATACCGTACAGTATTGTGTTAAATGTAAACTACTGAAAAAATAAAGGGAAAGCAGCATTTTTCTTCTGAATAGTAAAATTTCAAAGTGGTATTAAGTCAATGTTCAGTTGTAAACTTTTGAAAGAACCATAATGTTTTCTTCAAAGTTACAAACATTTCACAGTTACAAACAACCTCCTGTTCCTGAGGTGTTGGTAACTCTGAGGTTCTACTGTATTTGAAATTACAGGGTATTTGTATCCAGGGACAATGGGTCCCCAAGATCCTGAATTTGGTTCCATAATGGCTGAGCCAGATGTTGACTCGTCTAGAACTTAGAGAATGAAACCTATGAGAATTTCTCAGAAGGTTAAGAACAAACAAAAAGCAGTAAGAACCATTATTTACATAAAAGTGAAGCCGGTGCCCAGCAACTGTGGTATTTTTTAAAATTGTTATTATTGTCATAATAATTTCAAACTATATAAGCACCCAATGGACCACAATGCCATTTCCCACATGAGGTAACAAAACAAATGATCACACTGTTAATCAACCTACCTGGTAGCCACAAATCTTGCAAAACTGTTTGCCTCCATCATCTGGTAAGTATCTAAAATAAAAGGATTTGCAACACAACGTGGATGTTGTCACACTCTAGCTTTGATTATCCCACAGAAAGTGATTTCAGGGCCAGAGTCCATCTACTGTGACTGCTCTAACAGTAGCCTCCAAGAATCTAGTCTTGGGGGACTGACAGCAAAAGCTTTCTGGACAAACACAACTTCTATGATGGTTATAACCTGTGCAACTTCTCCAACATGGGAAAGAACCCATAACACTTTAACCTGTGGAAGAGTCTCTGGGTTAAAGTGAGACTTTACCCGATAAACTGCCACATAGGTCAACAAGAGGAAGTTTTATGCCTGTGATGGAAATATGTAACAGTTTCTCTCAGTATAGAAGCTGATAATGGCAACTTTAATAATTATTTGGCAGAGTAGCTGATCTGATAGAAGCTGTCTATTGGAATAGCTCAGACATGTTTATGAAGTTTGTAATCATTATAGCATAACTGATGAACTTTTAGCTCTTGCTGATTCTGTTCTGGCCTATCTTGTCTGATTTACGTAAGCTCTTGGTACAAATGACAATTGTGGGCACTATAGAAACTAGTCGCCTGTTTTCTACAAAGTGTGGTTCTACTCTGAAAAGTGAGTTTATACAAACAGCATCATAGAATTATTTTACACTATCTTTTTCTCAGCATTTTTCATATCAAATTTGCTCAGTTTACAGTTAAAAGGGAGTGAACTGTCAGCCCTGCAAATGGAATCTTGTTTCTCACAGTCAAAACTGTGGGGGGCGGTTTCTGCTTTATGTATCATTAAAGCTGATGTCACGAGTTACATAGGAATTACCACACCCCATCAGTCCTGTGGTCTCCTGTCTCTGACAGTGACCAGTACCAGATGTTTCAAAGGAAGATACAAGAGCTCTGCAGCAGGCAAGATGTGGGGAAATCTGCCCACGCCACACATTAGGTCTCATCCTTGTCTCTGCTAGTTAGAGACTGGTTTAAGCCTTGAAATGTTTGATATTAATTATAACAACTCGACATTCTTGTTATGAGGGTAAGTGTCCAAACCCTTTAAGAATCTTGTTAAATTCTTGGCCTGAACAACTTTCCATGCAATGATATTGTGGTGCTATTACACAATCCTCCAGGTTCTTTTTTTTAGCTTGAGAGGAAGTTTTAACTTTTGATAAAACATGCAGCGGTGTTAGCTTTGGATTACGCAAGGCTGTCCATAGAAGCAGCTTTGGGAGAGAGGAAGCTGTGCAAAAGCAGGAAAGTTTGCTTTCTAACTCTAATCAGCATCCAAAGCCATTCTTGAGGTAGAGTTGCGCCATGAGATCTGGGCATTGGTACTGGGCTGAGATTCTTGGATGAAGGGCTTGCCCTGCATGCTGTTTGACCATCTCATTTCTGGACTGTTGCTCCTGTGGAAATAAAGCAAGTTACACAAGGTAAAACCAGACTCAGCACCACTTCTTTCTTCCCCACTTGGAAACTAACCTGCAAGTCCTTGAACATCTACCGCTCAGCAGAGGGGCACCACTGATGTCCAAACAGGCCACTGGTGTCAGAATGAGCAACAGCATCATTATTAGTAATAAAAATTCTGCACACCAACTTGAATGAGGTGACACAGATGGAACTAAACATATAATTTTAAAGCAGTGAGGTAGCACAGGTGATCTTGCTACTGGAATTGAGTTGATTTTCTTGACGATGCATGAGCCAGAAAAGAATTCAGCTCACTCTCCTGAAGCTGTATTGGCTCTGCAAGGCTGACGGTAGATTTTCTTTTTTTTTTTTTTTTTAAAGAATGCAGACATGACTGAGGATGGAGGTGGTGTGTTCTCTTTAGAAAGGTAATTGCCAGGGAAAACAGAAAGAAGCATAAACCCTGGTAAGTCAAGTATAATTAGGCAGGCCACAAAAGTATTTGAAGAGCGGCTAGCAGAAGACACTAACTGCAAATATTTTTTTACATACATCAGAAACAGGAAGCCTGCCAGGCAGCCTCGTCGGTGCAGTTGGTCTGCAGCAGGCAGCCTGATTAGCCACCCAATCTGGTTGGCTGCAGAGGCCAGCAGGCTGGTTCTTAAGCCAGCAGCAACTCATGCCTACCACTGTGCCTGCTCATGTGTTACCTTGGTCCTGCTGCTCCTCTCTTGCACCCAGCCTTGCCTCTGTCCTGCCTCTGCCTTGAGCCCTTTCTTGCCCACTACTATGCTCGCTCCAGTTCTTGCCCTCTGGTTTGACCCTTGGCTTTGGCTCCTGACTATGGACTCCAGCTCGACCCTTGGCTCTGGCACCCAGTTTCTGCCTCCCAGTTTTACTTGTGGCTTTGTCTCCTAACAACTGACTCTGGCTCGGACTCCAGCCACTAGGTCTGCTGCCTGCTCCAGCCACTAGGCTTGCCTGCTCTCATCACCATTGGCTGACAGAAGCAAAGTTTGCAGACAATACAAAATTACTCAGACTAGTTAAGTCCAAAGTTGACTGCAGAGAGTTACAAAGGGATCTCATAAAACTGGAAGACTGGACAAGAAAATGGCAGATGAAAATCAATATTAAGTGCAAAGTAATGCACACTGGCAAACATAATTCAAACTTTATATACATAACGATGGGATCTAAATTAGCCACTAAAGAAAGAGACCTTGGAGTCACTCTGGATAGTTTTCTGAAACTTCTGCTCAAAATGCAGCTAAAGTCAAAAAAGCTAATAGAATGTTAGGACTCATGAGGAAAGGGATAGATAATAAGACAGAAAATATCACATCACAAAATAAATCCATGGTACACGCATACCTTGAATACTGCATGCCATTTTGGTCGACCCATCTCAAGAACGATATATTAGAATTGGAAAAAGTACAGAGAAGGGCAACAAAAAATGATTGAGGGTATGGAACAGTTCCCATATTAGGAGAGATTAAAATGACAGACTATTCACCTTGGAAATGAGACAACTGATGGGGGATATGATGGAGGTCTATAAAATCGTGAATGGTGTGGAGGAAAAAGTGTTATTTACCTTTTCATATAACACAAGAATCAGGGGTTCACTCAATGAAATTAATAGGCAGCAGGTTTAAAACAAACAAGTACATACTTCTTCATGCAATGCACATTCAACCAGTGGAGCTCATGCCAGGAGATGTTGTGAAGGCCAAAAGTATAACAGGGTTCAAAAAAGAATTAGATAGATTTATGAAGACTACATCCATCAATGACTATTAGCCAAGGTGGTCAGAGATGCAACCCCATGTTCTAGGTGTCCCTAAACCTCTGATTGGTAGAAGTTGGCTCTACATGATAGGGGATGGATCACTCAGTAAGTTACCCCGTTCTATTCTCTCCATCTGAAGCATGTAGCACCTGCCACTATCAGAAGACAGGATACTGGGATAGATGGACCGTTGGTCTAACTCAGTATGGCTGTTCTTAGTGTTAAAATATCTGTGGATAAATCTGAGAGAGCTTGTGAGATGTTGGCCCAGACTTAAGTATATCCTGTACTACACCTGGATTTTTGTAATGTTTTGGATTGTAGAGTGAGCAGCAAAGACCTCAATATTAAGGTTGCCTTATGCTTTCCAATACAAACATTCTGACTATTTATGAAGAATCCTCATACCTCCACGGCTTGCAGCAGGACTTTGAAATTAAGCAGGTAGTTTAGTCCAAAACCAAGGTACTGTACTTAACAGCTGTAGGGTTTTGTTAAGCTGTTAGTGGCAAAGCAAATTCAAAATATTTTTTTAATATGAGATACATAAGTGTGGCCAAAGTGTAACGGAACCCAAGATCTTGGAGGGGATCTCTAAGGTAAATGCATGTGCCCAGAACAGGACTTCAGCGTACGTTTGGTGTTTAATTTCCTGTGTTGACTCATGATTATTGTTAATTTTTTTATATTCAATATCAGGCTTCTACTTAGCATGATGCTATCTCTGCCATCTTTCTCCTTCAGTTACGTAGTTTTTTAAATGAAAAGTCTCACATTTGTGAAAAGGTATGGAATATATTTCTCACAGTAATGGGAAGCTTGTACACTAGCAAAGCAAGTGCTTGTCAACCACAATCTCTCCTCCGTTACATTAGTTGCAATTATTCCTCTCTGGGTTGGCAGTGTGCTTTGTGCTTCCCAGTTTGTTTGTCTTCCCTGGGTCTGTATTTGGGAAGAGTTGGCTTTATCTTTGTATATTTCACTGTGGCAAGGTTGGCTGCTAGCCTGTCACATCTAGACAATTGGTTTCTTGTTTCCCTGCATTTAAAGTACATATTTGCATTCTTGGTTGTTTCACCTAGATTTTATTAAAACTGGTTTGACTTAGAGATTTTTAGTCTTTACAGGGAATTGCTATAGGTATTAACATTACCCCCTCCCCAACTTTTGTTTGGCATTATACAGAAAGATATTTTTCTTAGCAGCATCCTGTAATACAGGAAAAGAAGAAGAAAGCTGAACACTGTGTTATTGATTTAAATGTCCACTAAACAATCTGTACAACATGAACCAACAACTCTATTGACACTTCTCAATTTTGAGTAACCTTCCTGGCTGTTGACAGCCAGGTATCAGTATGACTGAGAAAAAGTTGCAGAAGTTCAGCCAAACAACAACTGATAACTGTATAGTACAGCATTTGGCATTTGCTGGTATGATTTTTTCCATGCTGTATCCCCTTTTGTTAGCATTAAACAAAGGCCTGCAGAAAATGTAGGCTCCAAGGAAGCCATATTTACTGTTAAGTCTCGAGCATTCTATTTTCTTTTAGCTGGGTTAACGACAGAGTTGAGTTAATAATAAAACTCGGAAGTGATAGAAAATGTTAAACCAGATCTCGATGAGAGATTCTGGGGACACTGCAGCTATTGAACCATGTCATTGTTTTCTCTCCAATAAAAAGGTTAACAATGATACTTAGATATAGTATCTTGAAAGTTCTTGGGGCAATGGAGAATGCAGATCAGGTACCCTTTTAGCCATCCCCAATTAATAAGCATTTTCTACACCTAGCAAAAGTGACTCTTAAGGCTTGTCTACACTGGGAAATAGCTTGGAATAGCTATTCAGCAACAGTTCCCTGTGTAGGCATGCTTATTCCACACTAAACATACCTTTTGTGCACTTTGATTAACCTAAAGTGGATTAGCCTAAACCACAAAAAGGTACCCTTAGTGCAGAATAAGTGTCCACATGGAGATTTAGCGTGGAATAGTTATTGCATGTTAAGTTCACACCCTAGTTTATTTTGCAATAACTTCCACATGTAATCAAGCTTTTGTTCTACAACTTACATGTTTTTCAAAAAGAAAGACTTTCAGGATATAATGATGGAGTTTAACTGGCCTTTTGAATTATGAATGAACGCTGCTGATTGTAGCTTTGATAATGGACAGTATTACAAAATGTCAAAACTGGGCCAATAACTTTCCAATAGCAGAATAAAATGTAGGCAGTTTAAAAAAGTACCCTAGAGTACTTATTGCTGAAGCCTTTGAGGTGTACACTAACTTAAAAACAGTAGCTTTAGACTTTCAAGTGCCCAAGTTATAACTGAAGTGGGAGGGCTTATCAGTGTTGCCAATTCCTATGATTATATCATGAGTCTCACTACAAGTGGTATTTAAGCCCTGGCTCCTAGATTCATGTTATGTGAGAATCACAGCTTTCGCTGAAGAAGAAATGTTTCCAGCCCTCATGGTTGTGTAGGAAAGCTTGAAAACACAAAGCCTGACGGATCCAGCTCTAGAAAACAAATAAAAAGAACCCAGCTGACTGATTTATGGGTTTTTTTTTTTAAATCCCTGGGGTTCGCAATACAACTTGTTGTTCATACTGGGATGAAATCAGCCTCCGCATAAAGGACCAGCGCAAAGCTTATGCACCACTGACAGGGGCAGCTCCAGGCCCCAGCACACTAAGCGCGTGCTTGGGGCGGCAAGCCGCGGAGGGCGCTCTGCTGGCGCCGTGAGGGCGGCAGGCAGGCAGGCTGCCTCCGGTGGCTTGCCTGCGGAGGGTCCGCTGGTCCTGCAGCTTCGGTGGACCTCCCGCAGGCATGCCTGCGGAGGGTCCGCTGAAGCCGTGGGACCAGCAGACTCTCCGCAGGCAAACTGCCAGAGGCAGCCTGCCTGCCGTGCTTGGGGTGACAAAATCTCTAGAGCCGCCCCTTACCACTGAAGCCCTATTTTGAGAGTTGAAATGGTACTAAAGAAGCAAACAGGCTTTGTGCTGGTTTTCTGCACAGAACAGAATTTCACCCAGCAGGGATTAATTTTCTGCCAGTCTCCCTACCTGTCAAAGATAGCTCTCCATAATTAGAAGAAAAAAGCCATATTAATGGTTTCAGAAAGATTCTGTTGAAAGCAAGTATGTTCTCGTTATTTCATGCATTTTAGGTAAGTCTCAACTGTTATGATTGCTTGGAAAATTCTGGCATGAACTGAGGAAAACTTAAGGGCCTAAAATGGAATGTTAATGAGCAGTCTGCATATAGTGCAAGCTTTTAGGATGAAGGTTCGTTTCACTTTGAGTTTCGTGCACTTCACACAGTACTGTAGTTTGGATTCACAACTTTATAGGAAATCATTAGTCAGCAAACATATTTGTTTAGTTTCATGCAAACATTTCCATCAGGCTTTTGAAAATGTATTTTCCAAAAGCCTGATGTAAAAGTAACTTTGGGCAGGGCCGGCCCACATCATTTTGGCACCTGAGGCGGGGAGCTCAAATGACATCCCCCCTGTCCCCTTGCTTGGGCCAAAACTTTGAAAGGTCTCAATTCTACCTTCTTTCTGTTCTGCTCTCGCATGGTACTGCTCTGCTACCTACCCCAATAAAGGAGAACTAACAACTTAAAATGCCTTGTTCAAAAATTTTAAGTGGATGGAAACTTCTATTTTCATTGTTTTTGGGGAATATGAAGTTTTTCACTTGCTGTGGCCCATGCAGTACAAGGACATTCCTCAGGCTACTGCTCAAGTCCACAGTCCTGGATCATCTAGACTTAAGGAACTAAACTCAGCAGCAGCTGTTTCTTGTGCCTCCATCACACTCTTCTCTGATCTACACTTTTCTTCACGAATGTGCATGGTTACATCCATTTGAGTTGGAGATATGGATGCTGCAGTAGCTGCCAGGTCACCTGCACTCTGACTAACTGGAAGATCAGGCATCTCCTCAGCACTCATCCTCACTTGGGCTGGAAGGCTCACCGTGAACATTTGTGTCTATGTATCTCAGGAGAGCTCCTTCCTGCTTAGACAGAAAAGCTTCCTTTGCTTTGCTTTCTTTTTCTGAATGCTGGTCCCAGAGGGGCGTTTCGTCCTTTCACTCATGACTGCTGTTATGATGCCGTCTATAGTGGCTCTCAACAACTCAGTTTGGAAGGGGCAAATAGGAGGCTGGGGCAGGGCCTGAAGTGAGGGAAGATATCAGCCTCTAAGGGGCCTAACTTTTGCTCCGACTACTTCGGTTGACTGCCTGTTCCTCCTCAGTGGGTTCAGGGAAGCAGCAGGAACAGGAAGCTCCCTGAGAAGCTGGTGTTAATCAGTCCAGGTTCCTGGGGGTGCTAGAGAGGTACATAAGAGGCTCCTCCTCTTCTCTCTCCCTGCAGCTCCTGCTTCTTTCTGTTACTCCCTCTCACCTTTTCTCCTGCCTGCCTGTTATGTCTCCTTTGCCCTCCTTCCTCCAGCACAGCACTCCACCATCTCTGTGCATCTAGAGCAGAGAGAATACATATCACCAGCAGCAGACACAATTTTCTACACTCTGGGTCCTAGTGGCACCCCCACCCCACCCCACCCCACAGTCTGGCACCTGAGGCGGCTGCCTCAGTTCACTCATGGTAAGGCCAGCCCTGACTTTGGGCCTTACCACTAGCAGGCCATGTCCCTGTAACTCTTTACTGTGCATTGAGAAGCTCCTCAGGCTGCTGGTATTGGTTGGTATTATTCAACAATACCAACATTGTTCTACTGAAAATCATTGCATTAAGGGATCCTGCACTAGCACTCGCCATTACAAACAGATGTGTTACTGGACAAACACACATACTGAAATTTTAAAAGATCCCAAAACAAAGATTTCCTCTTATTACTGATCATTTCATACCTTGTTCATTATTAAATCAGTCCTGATGAAAGAACTATGGATGCTCACAGCATTAGCAGAAGACAAAGTACCATCCCTGAAAGTTTCACTGACTATCTCTGGATTCAGTCCAAAGTAATACTGATAAGCAGTGAATTATTTCTGATCTTTGAGCCAATCTGTGCTCTTTCATATACATGGAAAAGTCCAATAGAACTCAGCTGGAGTCGCCACATACAAAATGAAGAATAGAATTTGTTTCTTAATATTTACTAGTAAAATTCAATAGTGTATTCAGTCATCCCACACAGGAATCACTGAAACATATCAAACCATATAATACCAGCATCCTTTGAAGTCAGTTTTCTTTGCAATATTAAAGTGTTACAAAATAATGTGATTTATTCTTCATTGATGCAACAATGCAAAAAGTCCTGGCCCTTTAAAATTCCTCATATGAGATATATGGATCACTTGATGATTACCTGTTCTGTTCATTCCTCTGAAGCACCTGGCATTGGCCACTGTTGGAAGACAGTATCTGGGCTAGATGGACCTTTGGTCTGACCCAGTATGTCTGTTCTTATGTTCCTGACCTATCAAGTCAAGTTCTATTGAACATCACTTTAAAAAAAAAACAAAAAACAACAACATAAAATTTGAGGAGGAAAGGGGTGAATCCCTTCCTGTAGGACAAGAGGAATTTTAATGGCTCAAGTCTATACATTAACACTTCACATTAGTAAGTTCCCTCTTTCATAATGAAAAGAAAATACAGAATCCAGGAAGCTCTCGCTAGCAGGAAAAGGAATTAAACAGATCATGGAATGTACTTATCTGCATGGTTTATTAATATTTCCTTTATTTGAATAAGTTCTATGGTATTCTGAAGTAATTGCCCAATTACCATGGCATTTGAGTTACTATAGTGGGCTTTTTAAAATATGGGATGGCACAAAGGAGCGAGACAGAGGAAAACCAAATAAACCACTTAAATTTACTCAACCTGATTCTAAGAGGAAATGTTAATTTTACTTACTAATGTGAAAGTTACTGGTATCCCCCCTTAACAGCTTACAAGCAGCCAGCAGGGGGAAGCAGAAGTCTCACGGACACAGTACCCTGAACTTTTGAACTGTCTTTTCTCTTCTGCCTTAAAGCAGAAGAAATTCGCTCCAAACCAGTTTTTACTAACCAGATAACAGAAGTGCGGGGTTTGACACCTTCCAATCAAGTGTTAACATGCAAGGGTCTTTGTCTGAAAGTGTATAAAAAGTTTGTGAAATTTGTGTGAGGCAGAGTCTTTGTACCAAGGTGCAAGGCTCTCCTTTCTTCTGCAGAATAAAGCATCTTTTCCTTATCCCTGTCAGGCTGTTATTGGCTCTCAGCTAGGCAGACCCGATATTTCAGTAACACTAATATAGTATTTTATGTTTCTACAGTAATTTTCCCCTAACAGTCAGAACACACTGTACTGCATTCTGCTGAATTACATCTGAAGAGGTGCAAGTCCATCTGTATAATTTCCCAGACCACAGTTTCCTTCAAAAGCAACTTAAAACATGAGCATCAAAATACTTCTCTGTGTTAGATGCAATACATACTTGGGACTCAAATGAAAAAACCTTAACCTTATTGCATGTTATATAATTAAAATTTGATAGCTATGCAGGCTGCCAACTCTTGCATTTTTTTATTGCAAATCTCACAATATTTGGTGTTTTTTCTTGAAGTCTTAGCTCCTGAAGTCATGTGATTACTTGAGAATTTCAGTTTTCATTTAAAAAAAATATTCTAGCCATTGTGGAGAAAAGCTTGGACTTATGAACCTTAACTCAAGCTAGAAGAGAACAAATAAACAGAATCCAATTTTTTAATCTTGATTTTTTTTAAGGGCCTGTCTCATTCAGGTTTTCAAACATTTGGGCTTGGTGTTATCAGATATGTCAGAAGAATATGGAGTCATTCAGGCTAGCAGTTTCAGAACTAGCTACTGATTATGGGTGCCTCCATTTTTGGTTGCCAGTCAGCCATCTTGTGTATAATTTTCAGACTAGCCAAGCACTCACAAATCAGACGATTGGGAAATACAGATGTTCAGAACCTGGAGGGGAGGGAAATCTCGGCATCTTGAAAAGGGCAGCCAAAAACTGGGGCACCAAAAACATCAGTGGTCACTGGCCACATTTGGAAGTTTGCATCTTAGCTTTTCATTCACCAAACAAGACAACACAAAGATAACAAGCCCAGTCCTGTGAGATAACAGTTACACACAATGCTCAATGACTTCAAGGGTCTAAAAGGGGCTTAATACCACCTAGGTCAGGGCCTCTATCCAGCACTCCCCAGCAAAATTCTTATTGAAGCCAATCAGTGTTTTGCTTGAATAAGGAGCTCTGAACAAGACCCTTAGTTGTCATGTCTGAACAAGTTTTTCTCCCAAGAAACTCTAAGAAATAAGAATCTTTTTATAGTGGTCTGAGGGATTAATTCATGCTCTGTCTGCAATTCCAAAAAACAAACAAACAAAAAGAATGCCCAGATAAAGAATCAGAATTTAATGCAATTCTGAACATTGAGACATCATTTTTCTTTTAATGAGTGTTTCTATTGTAAAAAACACAATCAGATTCCGACCTTAGTTAAACTAGTGCAATTGCGGTAGATTTCCAGCTATGTAACTGACATTAGAATCTGACCCATTGCCTCATAAAAACAAAAGAATCACCTTATACTTATAGCACTTCAAACATTAATCCCCACAACACTCCTGTGAGGTAGGCGAGCATAGTATCACTTACTCAAAACAGCTTTTTCCATTGCTTTGCAAAGTATCTCATTTTAAAAAGGTATCTGTTAGTGAGTATTTCTAGTTCTAGAAGCTTCAGTTGTAAAACTGAACCTGTGCAGGGTAATATGTCAGGGTATCATTACAGACAGACAACTCCTCAGATCCAAAATGCCAGTTGTTTGGCATTACATAGGATTCAGCCTCTGAGTTTGTACAGTTTCTCAGCTCCAACTCTTTGGTGAAACAGAATTCAATTTGACCAATTGTTTGCACTTCTTCACCCTAGAAACAGTAAAAATGAGATACTCAGCTTTTAAAGGCACTTACAGAGGCTTCTTGTTGTAGAGGAGACAATAAGCTAATCCTCTAGATATAGAATGCTTGTTCTTATGGTATATTGAAGATATATATGCCACTGTAAAGGTACAGATGGATGATGTTTCTAGAAGTATCTACTGCATGCAGTTCATAGACACCTTGTTCCCCTTATGCAATTCACAAAGGGTGAAGGTAAACGAATCCATTTGGATACCTAGGATATTGGCTATCATTTTATAAGATTCTTACTAGAGGGAAGGTCTAATTTACACTGATAAAGAGTTTTATTGCCACTGTAGTATTTGGGCACCCTGCAAAATGAAGAAATATATTGGAATTTTTTTTTAATAAAGTAAATGCATACACACCTGGTGTATGTCATAAATCAAGGATCCAATCTGGTAAACACTCCTGATCCCAGTGCTTACTACCAAAAGAAGCCCCACTGACTTCAGCAGGATAACTTACCGTAACAAGCATTATCGGGGCCGGCTCTAGGTTTGTTACCACCCCAAGCAAAAAAAAATTTAGCTGCCTCCCACTCCAGCCCTGGGCTCTCACCCCCGCATCAGTGCCCTCCCCCACCCATACCCCCTGCCACCCCAGCCCTGAGCTCTCTCTTCCCCCCACAATCCCCTTCCTCCCCAGCACTGGGCTCTCCCCCTCCACACCTGCACCCCCTGCCGCCCCAGCCCTGGGCTCTCTCTTCCCCCACCACCCCATGGCTAACTAAACACAATGTCATGTGAATTGTTTTGTAGCTTAAATATATAGTCTATTTTACTTTGGTACAGATCAGTAGAATTATATTTGTGCCATAATGTAATGATTGTGAACACTAAATTTTCTACTGCATGCAAACTTACAGATCAGTTGTTGGCATTGAAAGGGAAAATGGAACCAGATTTTAGGCAGCATTGGCTGAAGAAGGCAGATCATTTAGCCCTGTCTTTCTGAATCATAGGAAAAGCCATAAAACTTTATTTAAACTTATCTGAACAAGAATTCTTAGGGGACACCGGGTAAGCCTCTGAATTTGCCTGATCCACATGTGATATCAGGCGAAGTCTTTTTATTTTTAGTACAACAGAGCTAAAATTTGGCCTAAGCTGAGACAGCTGAGTACTGTATGCTTTGAAGTAAACATATTTCAGGGGATACTTGGAATGTCCCAACAGAGAAGCAAAAGAGAGAGGAAAATCATCAAAAGTTAATAAATTTAGTTTCATTCAGGTAAACTTTTGTTACTACTTCACTCAATAAGGGAAATAATAAAAGAAAGTTTTACCTCTTCTGGAGGAAGGCACTGAACCTTTGGTGTTACTCCATAAACACTTGTAAGGGCTTCTTTTATGGCTCTCATCTGAAGATTTAAAAGCCAGAGAGAGTTGAAAGGCATATAGCATCACTTCAACAAATTCCATATTTGTATAGTCACAAAAAGCTGTTTGCATGAAAAACAACTGTAAACAGCTATACAATTAGAAGAGATTGCTTATCTGCAGCAGATTTGAAGCTACCCATTCCTTCTAGCAGTGGTACATTAAAATGACTTTATAAATATGACAGCTTCTTACCTGGTAATAGGTACTGCTTGGCTTTATCCCAACTTTCAGGAGACAACTGAAATGAATACAAAATGCTTTTTGTGGAGTAATACATCTTACATTCCATGAGAGTCATTGCATGTAGATATACTACAGCTAATCAATGGGTAAACAGAAAATCCTAGTGAGGGAGTTAGACAGACAGATTAAAGCAAGGAGAATGGGAGAAGCTCAACTTCCCCTCTTTTTCTGAGCTTGGGTAACTAGCATTCCCCTTACCCCTTGGCTGGTGCAGTGAGAACTCCCTCCTCTCCTGCTTGAACTGACTTTAACTTGGAGCCAGATTCTCAGCTGCAGTTGGGAGAGGGGCCCCCGGCATTCTCTGCCCTCCCCAAATCCAGGGGCTATGGTGTGCCAGTCACCTGATACAAGTTAGAGCAGCAGGTCACATCTCTTTTCCCTCAGCTGACCAGAGGGAGGGAGAGAAGTAGGAGTTGTTATGCTCACTGTGTGCTACTGGAAATCCCCGTACATGGGGAGATTTGCCAAGTTTAAGGTCACTTTGTACCAGTGGAAGAGCACAAAGCACCTGGAGTGTGGCTCATTATTCAAGACTATTGTCAGCTGAGAATAATCAAACTAGTTTTCCAGTTAATTTAATATTAAAAGTATAGTTTTTAAATTATAAGTCATTCAATAAAGCTAAGCAGGACAGATGGGATGAGCCAAAGTACTTTAGTGGATCCCTGTTTTAGACATCTGAGTCCATGTTTTAGGTACCTAAGTCTCAAGTTTGCCTCCACTGAGATCAATACTCCCACTGAACCCTGTAGGAACCCATGGTCACTCAGCACCTAAGTTTTTCATAGTAAAAGTTCTGCAGGTACCTATGTTCCTGCCTCTGTGCATGTTCACTGTTGCCTTCCTCTAGGTGTTCTGACACCTGTTTCCTGCCTAAGTCTGAGTGATCCATGAATCAGGGGAAGATAGTCCTTAGCCCACCTAAGTAGAATCAGTGCCCAATCTAGCAGGTGTGCTTGAAAGGTCCCATTCAAAATTCTAACAGAGGAAGATGAGGTGGTGGTGCTGCAGCCCACCTTAGAACTTTTGGCGCAGTGACTAAAGCACCCGCCTGAGAGGTGGGAGACCCTATGTTCAATTTCTGTGAAAGGGGGAGGAAGGATTCAAAACAGAGGTCTCCTACCTTTCAGGAGAGTGCTCAAACCACTGAGCTAGGGTATTCCTATGTGGGGTTCTTTCAAGCTTTCCTGATGAAGCTATTCCACTGTGGATAAATCATGAAATAATGGTTGGAGCAGGTGGACTGGACCTGGGGTCTCCCAGCTCCCAGGTGGGTGCCCTACCCAACAGATTACAGACTCATTCTCTCTCCTCCAATGACTGTTCCACTGTGTATAAATACTTAAAATGTCATTGGACCAGGGAAAGTGAGAAACTGACTCTGTAGTCCAGTGGTAAGAGCACCCATTTGGGAGGTGGGAGACCCCAGCAACCAATACTCCAGCTCTAACCTTTCATTTATCCACAGTTTCAACAGGAGAGACTGAGGGAACCCCACATCTGCATATCCCCATCATGGTTCAAGGCAATTTCACCTGTATTTCTCCCTTGTGCTCCAGCAAGCACACTCACTCTCAGGCTTCCCGCTCCCCTGCCATCACCCCTCTTGCCTTCTGTTCAGAGTATTTCCAGGGAGCGCAGTCCACTGCCTACACTGTGTGAATTCCCCAGCAAGGCAGACTGCCTAAGCAGGCCTGCTTTGCTTTTTTCCTCAGAGGTTATAAACAGCATAATTGCCTACAGGTATAAGTTACCACATACCTCTTTCTAAGCAAGCACGTTTATTCTTAAGGGGAAAGCATTACAGAGAAAATATTACAAACAATAAAAGAACCTACACATGCTAATAAGCTTATCAGAGATTCCCTCCCTGTGCTCCCCCACCCCAATTGCCAAAAAGGGCTCTGGTCCATGTCAGTCCTTTGAAACCTTTCCTAAGGATTGAGGCCCTCCTTTGGACCAGACATCCTGTCTTTGCTGGATCAGAATGAAGGCTCTGAGTCAGTTTAAACTCACGGTATTTAACCAAAAGTCCTTTCTTTGTCCGCTGGCCTCTGCAGAATGCTGCTTGAACTAGCATAACTGAGCCTATTTAGGAGGTGGTGCCTCTCTGGAGGCATTATGACCTGAATGAATTTGCCTAATCACCCCCCACTGTTCTTAGCTCCCGGAGGGGCTGCGGTTGCCCTCCCCCACAGAACTACATAGAACTGGCCCACAGTGATGCACACACTTAATAAGTAAGCTCTCCCAAAGATACTGCAGGAAATTGCAATATCTGTCACAACCTCACAGGTCAGTGGTTAAAGTCTTCTCCTGAGAGATGGGAGACCCCTCTTAAAATCCCTTCTCCCCCTCTAGCAGAGAAAGGGGAATTGAATCTGGGTTTCCAAATCCCATGTAAATGCTCTAACCAGTGGGCTAAAAGTTATATGGTGAGTAGCATCCACTCCTTGTTAGGGTATTTTGTGTGGAAAGAGGCAGGCACCCAACTCATTTCTGCCTAAGCCATCCAACTCTAGGAAGCAAGTGTCCTTAGGCACCTCTCTGCAGCCTGGACCTAGGTGCCTATTCTCAAGAAAGCTTAATACATCCCCCTCGGATTAGCTTAGGCAGCTCCCCATCTATCATGTTGGCCATTGTGGATTGCATTCTTAGGCACCTCTCTCTCCCCATTCATTGTATAGGGACCCTAGATGCCTAACTTAGCATTGTTCCTGTTTTTTCTGGGTGCCTAAAAGTTAGGTGCCATGGACTCAACATTGCGATGCCTAGTCCCTTTGTGGATTTCAGCCTCCAGAACCTGAAGCTGGTGTACCTCATTCCTCTAGGCTTGATCCTATGAGGAGCTCAATGACTCAATTGCTAAGGAAATCAATGAGCAATATCCCAACAATAGGAGTTCAAGAGGAATTGTAAGTGTTCAGTGGCTCTCAGGGTTTCGTCAAATGAAAGCTGATTGGGCTCAGCACCTGGCAAGATCAGATCCTGTACGCACCAGATTTAATCAAATTGACTGAAGGCATCTTCCCAGTAAATGACTGTCTAACTCAGTCATTTGAGATTTTTGCAGGTTGGTAATTAGAAAGATACAATATTATACTTACAACAGCCTGGAGTTGTTACCTCAAAGAAAATAATTTTTTTTTAAAAAAAACCCAACGTGTACCTTTATCCAGAAGTTGAAAGAAGAGAAACTAAAATAAGAAAACTTTTAGCAATTATAACTGTAAATTTTCCTGTTGGACTTTGCAAATCAGTGCTATAAGAATGTTTAATATTCATTGGAAGAATAATGAAGAATGTTAATGCTCTTTTTTTTTAAGCGATAAGAAAAAACCCACTAGCTGTTAACTTCAAAATTTTTCAGTCTCTGTTCTTTGTTTCACAGCACAACACTCACTCAAAGTAAAGAGCTCTACTGTCGGTCACCATTCCATCTGCAACTCATTCCTTAGTCACATTGTAAAAGCTACCCAGGACAATAGAATGCAGGCAATTTACTAATCAGACGTATTTAAACTGATTTTATTGTTACATTTGAAATGCTCAAGACTTAGGTCTAGAAAAAATCTACATGACTGGATATTAGAAGGCAGCTACACAGACTGGAGGGGATGAAAATCACTATTTCATATTGTTCTGTGTATGTAAAGGGAGTAAAAAAGACTTTGGTAAGGAGCTGTTTGAATTAAGACAGCAACAACAAAACTATTTTTTTAAAAAAAGATAATTTAGGTTAAGTACTGAAGGATTTTTTCCCTTCTCTTAGAAGGCTGTCTTGTTATAGAGGATATCTTGATTGTCGGATATGAGGCCATGAAGGCATTTTCCCCATCCAGTGAACAGGCAGGGACATAGCATTGTTCCTTTTGCCTTTCTCTGTAG
Organism: Chelonoidis abingdonii; assembly: GCF_003597395.2. Lineage (NCBI taxonomy): Eukaryota > Metazoa > Chordata > Testudines > Testudinidae > Chelonoidis > Chelonoidis abingdonii. Next base: position 131,611,482 of record NC_133771.1, read on the forward strand.
CAGCACTGGACCAATCAGAAAACTGAGAAAAAGTAAAAGTAAAGTACTGTGACAGGGTGGCTGGCCCTGAAGTAAGTCCAGCTTCGCTGTGCCAGAACAGTTGCTCTCAATTTGGCCAATTCAGAGAGCAGGGCAGCACCTTGGGGGGGTTAGAGAACCACAGAGAATCTGAGAGGAGCAAAACCTGATCAGACAGACTCTGCATGAGGGCTGTTTAGGAGGAGAAGATTGGCAGGAGATAAGGGTTGCCAGACACAGAAGGTGTTTCCTCGGGGAAGGCTAAAGGCAAGGAGAACAGAGGAGTATGCTGGCTGACCTCCCTGAGCCAGGGCCAGAGGGCTGAAGGGGAGAAGAGGAGTAGAAGCAGAAGGAAGTGCCTGGTGGCCTAGTTGGAAACTAACAGCTGGAGATGGCTGAAGGCAGGGAAAAGTAGAGGGGCCCATCAGCTGACATCTCCATGCCGGAGAGCTGGATCCGGGGGAACAAAGAGAGGTCCAGAGGGAGGGAAGGCTGCTCCCCTGGCAAGAACGGCTTTGGATGTGCAGTACGGCCCCAGAGAAAGATGTTCTTAAGGCAAGAGAGCTGTTGTAGAGTTAGTGGGGGATTTGAAGAGGCAGGCATGCCTGTTGTGCCATGGTCTGCTGCAGGAGGGTGTACTAGGCAGGACCTCACTATGACAGATAATTTTACAGGGAGAGCAACTAAAATGATAAAAGGTTCAGAAAAAACTTGACATATAAGGAAAGGTTTAAAAAACTGGGCATATTTAGTTTTGAGAAAAGAAGACTGAGGAGAGACCTGATAAGTCTTCAATATATGCTAAAGGCTGTTATAAAGAGGACAATGATTAATTTTTCTCCATGCCCATTGAAAGTAGGACACGAAGTAATGGGCTTAATCTGCAACAAGGGAGATCTAGGTCAGATATTAGGAAAAACTTTCTAACCATAAGAGCAGCTAAGCTGTGGAACAGGCTTCCAACTGAGGTTGTGGAATCCCCACCACTGGTGGCTTTTAAGAACAGGCTGGATGTCATTATGGTCTAGGTTTACTTGATCCTGCCTCGCTGCAGGGGGCAGGATTTGATGACATTGTCCTACATTTCTACGATTCTACCATTCTTGAATTGTGGATGCCAGAACAGGACACAGCCCTGGTTGCACCAGTGCCACATACTGAGGTAAAATAATCTTTCTACTCCTACGCGAGATTTCTATTCATGCATCTAAGGATCATGTTAGTCCTTTTGGCCACAGTGTTTCACTAGTATCTCATGTTTAGCTGATTATCCACCATGACCATGACATCTTTTTCATAGTCACTACTTCGCAGGATAGAGTCCTCCACAGTATAAATAAAGTCTTCATTCTTTGTTCCTAGATGTATACATTGACATTTAGTTCCCAGCTTACCAAGTGATCCACATCCATAATAATGACCCATCCTCCTCATTATTTACCACTCCGCCAATTTTTGTGTCATCTGCAAACTTTATCAGTGATTACTTTGTTTTCTTCCAGATCATTGATAAAAACATTAGAATACATAGAGGTAAGAACCAATCCCTGTAGGACCCCTACTAGAAACGTAGCCGCTACAGTTATATCATGAGACCCACCAGTTTCCACGTTTTAATCTATTAAATGTGTGCCATGTTAATTTTATATAATTTTTGGTTTTTAATCAAAATATTGTGCAGTAGCAAACACCTTATGGAAGTCTAAGTATATTACAGCAAGGCTAGTACCTTTATCAACCAACCTTATGATCTCATCAAAATAAGATATAAAGGTAAATTCACAGGATCTATTTTCCATAAACCCATGTTGATTATATTACCCTGCTTTAATTCTTTATTGAGTCCTTTATCTGCCTCCATTACCTTGTCCAGGACTGATGTCAGATGTAATTCCCCGTATCATCCTATTTCTCTTCTTTAAATACTGGCAATCAGCTCCCAGGCTGATAATTTCATGTAGGTTTCACACGGGACATCTGTATGCTGCAAATTTGCACATTCAAGCAGGGAACTGAAAAGCTGAACAGCCTGCTAGTCACTACACGGGGGGAATTCTAAAAAGTGTTCCTAATTAACGTATACCTAAGGAGCTAGGACAAGTTGTTATATCCCATCTAAAATGTGTGTGTGTAGCCACCAGTGTGTTGGAGCAGTGAGAAGGGATCATCCAATAGGAATAGGAAGACATAACACACTGTTAATTGCTTATGAGTGCATGGTGGGGGCTTTGGCATTGGTTGACGTTGGTCTTTCAGGCTGTCCTCTGTTTCGATTGGATCCTTCCTCTTATAGTCCCTAAATCCTAGTCTATTATTTTCTCTCTCAGAAGCTGAACAAGAGTTTTGCCCTTGACTTGTCTTTTTCCACTAAGAGAAACGATGCATGCATTTTATTTTCTGAATTTTTTTAAATTGGCACTGCTATTGTAAAATTTAGTTTCTCAACCACTATGTTGTATATAGGTTTTTAAAAATCTACAAGCATGTTTCTGGTTACATTACAGCACTTCTAAAAGGTATAGTAGCCAAAACTTGACTCCCAATTTGATTGTCTATTATAACACCATGCAAACATCTCAGGCCCTCATCCTGCAAATGCCTTTGCACATGTTTAACTCTACTGCCGTGGGTTATCCCATAAAAATTAGTAGGGCTACTCATAGAAGTAAAGTTGAGCACATGTGTAAGTGTGTGCAGGATTAGGATTTCAGTAAACAAATGGCAGCCTATGGTATCTAAAAATGAATCTACCTCAAGGGCCAATCCTGCCATTCCCACTGCAGTCTATGGGAGTTTTACCTGAAAAGGATGGCAAAATTGAAGTCATTAGAGACAACGAAGAGACTTACTGACTGAAATGGAAGTTGGACTGGTGCCTAGTATCATGTCATGAGAAAAGGAGACTGCACTACAACTTAAAATGGTAACAGAATAAACCTTGCTCTGGCTCTAGAGTACAGTATTAAAGACAACTGGTATCAACAGTCATTTTTCCACTGCAGAGTTAAATTTTTAGGGTTTTTTCTTTGTTGTTAAGTGTACATCAAAGCTTTTTGCACCACTAAACTAATAAACCGACAGAAAGGGTAGATTTCCATACCTGTTGAGGTCAAGTTTTTGGTAGAGATCCAATGTTCTACCAAAATATTTCTTTTGAGAATTAAGAGGCTCCACTGTGGCTGCACAGGTCCCATGTTTCTCCCACTCATGCTTCCTATGGGAACAAAGCTAAATTCAGTTTTTAAGAGACATGGAATCTGCCCAGGTGTACTCAGAATGCTAAGAGAAGGTCTCTTTAAGGTAAAAAGTTCTTATCCAAATATTAGTGTAAAAACAAGCATCTGACAGATGAAGTTCATAACTGAAACAGGAGAAAATCATCACATCTCTGTAAACAACCAACTGCACATACAATCAGCTAGTGTAGGCAAAAATCCCAGTCCAAACCCCCAAATCCTCTCCCTGTATCGCCTTGCACCTCAATACAAGTCAGCAGCGATACTGATTACTACAAATACACCTTGTTCACTCTGCCATAGATGCCAGGTGCAAAAAATGAGAAGCCTCCCATTCCCGGTCCCAGCATCTCAGACTGAGACTCGATTAGATGAGATAAGGCAGAGAACCCTAGCATGTAGTAGAGCACACAACACAAAGAGAAATCATTGCTGTAGGACGGAAGATTTTCACAGCTCTATTAGTGCAAATTGCTAAGGAAATATCAGGATGAGGCAATCATTTGATCAAAAGAAGAGAGATGGTAACTTGCCCACTAACTGAGACCATAAATGTAAGCCAGTGGCAGAGCTAGGAACAGCTACATCAGGGGTCGGCAACCTTTCAGAAGTGGTGTGTCAAGTCTTCATTTATTCACTCTAATTTAAGGTTTCCCATGCCAGTAATACATGTTAATGTTTTTAGAAGGTCTCTTTCTATAAGTCTATAATATATAACTAAACTATTGTTGTATGTAAAGTAAAGTTTTTAAAATGTTTAAGAAGCTTCATTTAAAATTAAATTAAAATGCAGAGCCCCCCAGACCGGTGGCCAGGACCTGGGCAGTGTGAGTGCCATTGAAAATCAGCTTGCGTGCCGCTTTCGGCATACATGCCATAGGTTGCCTACCCGAGCTACATTTTACATATTGTGCTCCATGGTTTTGTGGATTCTGAAACAAGACTTATGAAGCCATCTAGTGACAGGATGCATTTTTCAAGTCTGATAATTTTGTGCCACATACAGTAAAATGTACAATACAAAAGCCATGCCTGCATGAGATTTTATTATTTAGTACAGAAACAGAGTTCTATCTGGCTTGTGAACTGGGAACATTTTTTTCAGTAACACTGCATGAGAGAGTTTCAGACTATTCTATAAACTATACAAGAGAGAAAAAGAGGATGGTCCATTGGTTAAGATACTATTCTGGGACTGGGATATGTGTGTTCAATTCCCTACCCTGCAACAGACATACTGTATGACCCTGGCAAATAGATTAGTCTCTCTGTGGCTCAGTTTTCCACCTGTAAATTAGGAATAAGTAATACTTTCCTATCTCACAGGAGCAGAGTAAGACTAAAGAGGGGAGGGATAGCTCAGTGGTTTGAGCATTGGCCTGCTAAACCCAGGGTTGAGAGCTCAATCCTTGAGGGAACCACTCAGGGATCTAGAGCAAAATCAGTACTTGGTCCTGTTAGTGAAGGCAGGGGGTTGGACTCATTGACCTTTCAAGGTTCCATCCAATTCTAGAAGATAGGTATATCTCCATTATATTAAAGATTGTGATGTGCCCAGGAACTATGGTGATGGTGGCCCATATAAATAGTTTACACAAATACAGAAAACCATCTGAAAAATATGTATTGTGGGCTAACTTAGATAAGCAGAACATACTCAAGTTAGTTATGGCTTGACAAAATTTAGTCATGCTGGTGTGATAAAAAATGTTGTATTATGAGAAATGAGTCATGTTCAGAAAGTTAAACTGTGAGAATTTGCCTCAAGTGTTAACATTTCTAAATTTCTTTTAGTATAAACTTTAGTGAAGTCTTGTATACTATGGTAGCAGGCCATTCATCAAACTGAATTTTAAAACCAATGAAGATGTCCTAAAACTTGGTTCCTTACTATAATGTCAAGCCTATCAGTATCCAAAAATGCAAATAAATAAATAAATAAATAAAATAAAAACCATACTCTGCTTTGTCAGTGGACTAACACATAAAAAGCAGGAGATTCAGTTATATCTCAAGGCATATTTATTGTGAAAGATGCAGGTGTGGAATCTGTAGCATTGTTTCTTTAGAGGTAATACAAATGTGACAGATCAGAGTATACCTGTGTGTATCCATACCAAACTACAAACCAGAGGGTCTGCAGCTTTGGTGGAACTTTAGGAGCATGCAGCAGCTACTTGGGAGAATTGCTGATAGTTTTAGGGCCTGGGCAACCAGACTGTAGTGTCTCCACTGCCAAGAGGCCCAGAGCTCTGCCCAGCCAAGAAAGAACTCATGGGACCCAAAGTTTGGGTTCACTACAGCCTGGTAAGTGTCCAGGAGGGTGTGCTCACCCCAGCTTTTAACAAAATAATTAAGATAACCCTTTCTAAAGAGAAGCTACCTGTTTTGCACAGCACAACTACATGAAAGAAGAGAAAAGATGTAGAAATAATTCATTATTTCTAACTGTTGGGTATAGGAATGTGGCATTTTATCGTCACCTCTTCCACTTAACACAAAACACAGCTAAGGAAACTATGGAAACTGCAGAAATTCCTAGTGAAAAATAAGAGACCAATTTCTTTCTTGTCTAATGCTCAGAAAGGCCTTGATTTTTCAAAGTGCTTGTGTGGCAAACAGCAAGAAAGGCAAGGTGACCGCACTTGAGCATGAGCTCATGTTTGTGATGAATAGGGATGCAAGACAGTCCACAGTATGGGCAGAAATGAGTAAATAAACAAACAACAAACTTCTTGTGGATCTATATGACCCTCAGCAGCATGAGGTTAAAACAGAGGCAAGGCATTAGTGCACAACAGGTGTGTCTGAGGAGATATGAGCTCAAATGCTCAGCATTCAATGGGAGTGCACAGCTAGGCAGTTCCTTCTTTTGATTTCCATCTCCTAATTAGCACACAGGAGCACTCACTTATGCAACCTGCCCTGCTACATCACTTTTGACCTTGTGCTGACATGAGTAATTCTGCCTCTGCACTATGCAGAGCTGCAGAATGCCCACAATGCAGCAAAAATTGTTGTGCTCACCATTGTAGAGGGAAGATGGTGTGTCACTTTCTCCCAAACAGCACTGCAGAGCTCTGTTCCACTTTGCAGGAGCACTGAAGCCTGAGTGTGTGTGGTGGACAAAGCTAGAGTCCTTTCAGGTGGGTCTGAGAACTAAACAAATGCAGTGGCTCACAGGCATATGGATATTGTGGAGAAATAATTAGGAGCTGCAACCCACAACTGTCTATAACTTGCAGTACTCGAAGGGGATTAGATGCAGATAGTTGCCAGGTCTGTTGATTCTTTCTTCTGTCCTGTACACATTTGGGTTCAGCCTACAACCTTATGTGTTTGAGATGAACAATCTTTTCAAGAATTTCCTCCTAAACAATTACTCCACAAGGGACACTTTCAATTTAAAAATCATAAGTTGTAGAATACATACATTTCTCTTTCCTATGATACTAAGATCTTAGATTCTTAAGTGGAAGCATTTTTAAAAATCATTTACTTGTCACTTTGTATGCTCTTTAATATAATTTTTTCATTTAGCTTTCAACAATGAAAATCTATGTAGTCCGTTTCACTTTTAGGTTCTTCATGCTGAACTTTCAAGGTTTTATACTCTAAAAAGGAATATTTACAAGGACTGCTTATTTGTTTCATAAGAACTATTTTAACTGAAGTAAAAAATGTTGAAGCATTTCAGCAGTGCTAGGTTTGCTAAAAGGTTGTAGGTTCATAAAATCTGTAATTAGAGCCATATTTAAGGCAATACTGTCCCTTATTAAACAGCTCCCAGTACTAAAGGGAAGCATTTCTCACAGTCAACAAATACTGGTCATAGAAAAAAAATAAAACATACCTAAACCAACTGCCATATTGCTTTTATACTGCTGGTAACCCCAGTTTATTTCAACTTCTGGCAAGACTGCTATTGGCTAGCCTTTGAGTCAGAAGTGCTAAATGGAATCAATAGTCATGATGATATATGGACTAGAGTAGATTAAAAGTTTTCAAGGATTTTTTTTTTCATTTTGATCAGTCCTTTTTTTTTTTAGCAACAAACTCGTATGAAAATATTTCACTTGTGTTTATCAAGATCTGCTGTCCACTACCATGACATCATATCTTGACTTTCCCCCTCAGGAAAAAAACAGAAGCACTCTTCCGGCCAAAAGCTCCCAACCGTTTAGATGAGCAAAGTGGAGTAAAGAGCAGCTGATCAGGGTACAGGAAGTGCCTGTTCTGTGACATGTTTCTCTCGCCCTGCAATTATGCAAGGATTGGGCTCTGCGAAGGGAGAAGGCAGGACAGCCATTCTCCCTCCCTGCTTTATGATACTGCCCCAGAGAATTTTCAGTCCTCTAGGTGGAGATAACCCACCCAATCCTAATGAAAAGCACCTCAGAAACGAAGTCAGTGAAACAATGAGGAGTCCGGTGACACCTTAAAGACCAACAGATTTATTGGGGCATAAGCTTTCGTGGGTAAAAAATCCATTTCTTCAAATGCATGGAGTCTCCAGGAGAAGTGGGGTTTTTACCCACGAAAGCTTATGCCCCAATAAATCTGTTAGTCTTTAAGGTGCCACCAGACTCCTCGTTATTTTTGTGGATACAGACTAACACAGCTACCCTTCTGATACTAAGTCAGTGAAGGATTTTTAACTCAGCAGCTGGGAGAATCTAATAAAATACTGAATGAATCCATCAACTTTTGGGGACTGAGGTTTTGGGTAGGAAAGGCTCTTCATTCACAGGCATGCTCTGTCTCCTTTTCACATCTATATAAGGAACCCATTGTGTGAGACAGACTTACAATTTCTCTAGTGAGCCAGAACTTCAAGCATATATCAAGCAGATATGAGGAATTAATACATTTGCAATGGGACAAAAAAAGAAAACAGTTTTTATCTTCCCTTCTTTGACTGAACACAGAGGAGACACGGAAACCATGGTAACAAGCTTAACCTACTGCAAACACCAAAGACCTTGCAGAATACCATACACAGTAAGAATCATGTTTATCCTGTTTCTAATATTGGACCCCACACTGCAGTCCTGCTTTCCAAAACACAGTCTTCCATCCTATAAATCTTGATTCATACAGTCTTGATTCCCAGAGGTATGCCCTTCTGTTTAGCTGTACTAAAATGCATGTTGTTAAGTGAGGACAGTTTACAATAAGTTCTACAGAGGAATCTGGATCAAATCTATCTTTATCATTATTTATTACTTCACCAATTTGTGGGCCATCTGTAAATCTTACCAGCACTGATTTTATACTTATTTCCAGATTATTGATAAAGATAATGAATAGTGCTGGGGAAAAAACAGGTCCCTGTGGGACACCACTAGAAACACCAATGTTGGATGATGACTCCCATTTACGTTTTCTTTCTTTCTTTCTTTCTTTTTTAAGATCTATCAGTTAACCAGTTTTTAAATCAATCTAACACGGGCTGCACTGATTTTTGTTTAGTGCCTTTAAGAAAAACAAACAAACAAAAACCTCAGGATATTGTGTGGTGCTACATCAAAATGCCTTACAGAAGTATATATGGAGGATATCAACACGATTGCCTTTGTCAACCAAATTTGTAATCTCAAAGAACAATATCAAGTTTGTTTGACAAGAAATCATGGGTTCTTGATTGGTAGCTGTCTGCACCTTCATATACTTCTTGTATGAGGAATTTCAATCTCTCCTTCCCTGTCTAAACGTGTGCCATTTTACCAGTCCTATAGGAATGTGTGATACACCTACAAGAGGTCTGTATATGACACTTATTAGGTCTAGATGACTGCACTGAGTCTCACTGTAGTCCTTGGTACACACAATGGTGGTGTAAGGGTCTACACAGGTAATCCTTTGGAAGACTGAGGCCAGAGATCCTGGGTCCATGTAAATATTAATATTGATGAAGCATAAGAAACATAGAAGGAAAGTGCAGAATCATTTCTAAAGTTGTTATTCCAAGGTTTTTGATGCAACTCCAGCAAGCATCTAAAGCCTGGTATCAAATGCTCCTTCAGATAGTCATTTAGAAAGACTATAAGATACATCCAAAATTATTTTCCATTGTAGCTTGAACTCACCAGAACTGGGTGCGATTATGAGATGAATGGAGTACATCAGGCCAGTAGTGTCTCATGTCTGGCAAGAGATCCTAGAAATTAAAAATACGTATCTACCCTGTGAAGCTGAAAAGCAATTTCATACTCAATATACATAAATGGATACATTTTCAAAACATTGCCAGTCTCTTTGGAGATTCTTGGCTAAAACCCGTTATATAGGTGAACAAAAATTATTGCTAGGTGAGTAAGAGGTTTTGTGCCCTGATATGGTGAAAATGTATCCTTATGGCTATTTCAGATGCAAATGTACAATTAGATTTTGAAACACTACAAAAATATTTCCTTTTTTTGAAATCCAATACATTTCTGTAACTGTTTAATTAACTGATCAATTTCTGCAACCCTACAGAAATCCTCTTAAATTGTACAGTTCCTGTCTTACTCATCCCCAGTCTTTAATCCCCCACCCTGTATTATAAAGCAATGTTTGACTGATAAATGGATTTTTCCATTCTTTATGGTTTGAAAGAAGTCAAATTCATCATAGAGCTTACTGTTCAGCTCTCCTTAATTTGCATTCCTTGCACTCCTGCCTGCAGATACACCTCACTTCTTGGAAAGGACAGGCTGCAGCCACCACTGCTTTCACTTCCCTTATTGGTTCCATCAGGGAAACAGCTTTAAAAAACAGATGATGCTCAACAGCAGTACTACTGCTACTGGACGCTATGTGAAAAATGCACTCCCAGGTGCTGGGCCGACCAGCAGCACAGAAGTTGCAAGGGGTGCACTAGTTGTACCCTCCCTAGGGTGACCAGATGTCCCGATTTTATAGGGACAGTCCCGATCTTTGGGTCTTTTTCTTATACAGGATTCTATTAGCCCCCACCCTCGTCCCAATTTTTCACACTTGTTGTCTGGTCACGCTAACCCTCCCCTCCAGAAAGACTTTTTGCTCCGGGAGGCCCAGGGCCAGTGTTCTGTCAGTTTCTACTTGAAAAGACTAGGGAATGACTCGAGCCATGTGTGTATACAAAACCACTGGTGATTTGAAGGAGTTGTTGAACTTCATAGAATAGGGGAATAAAGCACCTAATGAATGTTGGAATGGGAATTTTTAAAACCATAACCATCTCAGATTTCAAATTAAATCAGAAGTGATATGCTATGAAGTTATATATATTTGGGATTTGAAAAGGTAATTGTGTTCAATCCTGCTCAGAATTAACATTTTAATTTAAATAAATTAAATTACCTGAATCTCAGTCACATTGAAGTGCCATGTTCTATTACATTCGTCTACTTTATCAGGCCTAGGGAAGAAATATACAAATGAAAACAGAATGCCCACTATTAGGTACTGGGTGGAAAAAGTCATGTCACAAAGCTACATTTCAAAGTTAAAAGATTATAGCTTTGAAATTTGAGTTTAAAAATCCAAGGAACCCAAGTCAATCTCTACAGCATTTTAACCATCACAAACACATTAAAATTCATTACGTGCTAATTGTGGCTGAACTCTTCTAAATGCAGAGGACCCTGTTGTGCCCTTCACACCACTTTAGCTATGCATAAAGTGCCTGAGCAGTGTAGAGGACTTTGGCTGGGCCCTCTCCAATGAAGTCAATTCCACCCTAACTGAGTCACTCAACTTACGATTCCCCAGACCCACACAAATTCCAGCTGCCTTGGAACCTAGTTGTAATGCTGTTGACAGTTTTATAGAGGATAGGCTACCAATCACTTATTTTTTTTATGAAAAGTCTCTACATCATCACAGAGATTTCAGCCAGCTGTTTTCTTTGAAACAGACGTTTTTCACAACTTTCTATGAATATTTTGTAACACGTTTAGACTCCTGAGGCCACATTCAGTCATGAGACGCTAACAAGTACTCTGAACTCAGAAAAAGAGGAAGTTGTACTCCTCTTTACATTAACAACTTTGGAAATAGACTTTTTTTAAAAAGCTTATTCTGCAATTTGATTTGTGTGCCTGCACATGATCACCAAGCATGTGAGATCATAAGTCAGCAGTGTATTGAACTATACAACTTTGGTCTCTGGCTAGAGCAGGATTCTTATATTTCAATATGCTATACATTCATAAGACAGAGCAGGTCAGTGGAGCATCCGCCAGCACAAAAACTAAAAATCCTAGTAAGTTAGAGGTCTGATTTGAATCTGCAAAGGCACAGATTCAGTGATAAATGGGATTTTGCTCTGAAAACTGCCTGTGGAAAACATGATAATTTCTCTCTCCTCAGATCTGCTCCCTGTGTGTATTCAAAGTCAGATCAGCAGACAAAAATATCGTTTATTATTATTGCGTCTAGCTCTGCAGAGCCAACAGAACTAAGAAGAGAGAATGAACTGAAGTCTTTCTTTTGGATGCATCATCATCAGCATTGTATACTAAGAACTGATCAGTTACATCTCTGAAGACCCCTATGATGGTAACTGGTTGCTTAGGCACCAACGAGAGCATAATTTGAAGACAATGGGATGGTAATACAGAGGTCTTAACTGGATCTGTGGGACTTCTATTATTGGAGAAGGAAAAAACCCATCTTGACTCTCAGTGCCTGATTCTCATGTTGCACTAGTTTTACACTCATGTAAATCCATTGACTTGAGCTGATTTACATGAGCAGACAATCAGGCCTTCAGAACCCAAGTGAATTTGTAGGGCTGATAAAAAACAACATTCATACTTGTAAAATGAGCACATTTAATAAAGAAATTGTTTGGACACAACAAACTTGTAACCCTCAATCCCGTGTTTACAAAGTCATTTTTCAGATTAAAAACACTTCAGAAGTTTCTCTTAATTTCCCTTCCCTAGGTAAATGGAAAAGGGGAAAACATATCTTAAATTGATGTGTCTTTATTATCAAAATTTGAAGTCATATGTCATGCTATTAAACCTCTGTGACCTATGCTACTGAAAATGCCTATATAAAACTATAAGATCAAGCAACTCAAGGAGAAACACACTATAATTAGGCATTTTAATATGCATACTACTGGGTAAATTTGCAGTGAAAGCAGAAATAAAACTGATGAGACAAATTTTAGAGAAGTTACATTCTGTATCAAGTCTGGTGATGTTTTTAGTTGGATTACAGACCACAGTTTGGAGCTGTTTACAGTTGCTGAAAGTCTGCATATTAATCCTTATGACACATGTACGGGGAGACTTTGGCAAACCAGTAAAGTGCCTGAAACCACTATGGCTTATTGTTAAAGACAGCCTAGTCAGCAAGCTGTTAAAAGCAAGTCTCAGCTTGACCAAGGCAGGAGAGGAGGGGAGTTTAGGGTGCAACCGAAAGGGCAGCTTGACCCCTGTCCTTCCTGATAAGAATTGTGTTAAAGCTGCTGATACATGCATTTGAAAAGAGCAGGACATACTCTCAGGTATGTCTACTGGGGTCTCAAGGCTGCAAGCTCTCGAAAGACCCACACCTGGCTAATCAATAACCAGAAGGAACCTCTTGCTCGATCATTAAAACTGCTTACTTAACAAGATTTCTTTAATTACCAATGTATAAATAAGGGTAAAAAGCTTAAGATAGGAGGGACTCGTTTTGGGACTGGCCTCTCCCTCTGGATGCATCTTCTGTTTTCCAGTGACAGAAGGGCTTCCGCTGTATCACTCGAAAGCCACACTCAGCTTTGGTAATTATCAAGAGTTGAGGGTGTTTTACTAACTTGTTGCAGAAGTGTGTAAGTGCTTGAGATGGTAAGGTTTAGCTTTAAGTGAAAGCACTCTTGTGTTGTCCTGTTTGTGCCAGCCATCTATCCGTCGGACGACCATGTCTCCCCTGATTTATTTCCTGACACCTCCTTGCACAGAGTAAAGTTACCAAGAGTTTTGGGTTGAAAGAACCCTAGGTAACATAATATGAATATTGTCTTCTTCAAAGTCCTGGCTAGACTCAAATAACTAATCCCTGCCATGCCTAAATACTATCATCCCCATTCTACAGATTAAAAATAAAATCATTGAGTTATTTACCCAAAGCTACTGCAGGAATCAATGCCAGAGATGGGATTAGAGCCCACACTGGCTTCCAGTCCTGTGATGAAATCACACACCATAAGTGAAATCCTGTTCCACTGAAATCAATGGGAGTTTTCCCATAAGCTTCTATGGATCCAGAATTTTGCCCCACAGCTCTTTCAGACTTAAAATCCCATAGCAGAGAAGCACAACTGTGTCCTTTTTTATAAGGATATAGACAAGATTCAGAGCTGCTTTAAGTGGGTACAGATCCATTGACCACCCCCCCCCAAAGTCTAAGAGCCTGATTCTTCTCTCCCTCAAACTCATTTTACAGCATTGTCTCCAATGAAGTTATTTCTGATTTACACTGGTGTAAATAGGAGGAGAATCAGGCCCTTACACTTGAAGTCAATGAAGCTGTACTCGCTTACACCAGCACTGAATTTAGACCAACATGGCATTCTTCTCTAATTTGAAATTAAAAGGATTTGTTTTAAATTCTTACCACAGTCCATGAATTGTCCAGTACTGGGGGGGATCATTGCAGTCATTTTCACTCATCTAAAGAAAGCAAAAGTCAATAACATTTATTAAATACATTACTTAGTCAGAGATCACCTAATCCATTTTGGGTTTAAAAACATTAGAGCATACTAAGTAAGGGATTTACCACAAACATGCTGAATGAGCAGCACGAATACACGAAAGATCAAGGGCAGATTCTCAGTTAGTGTAAATCAGCATAGCTGCATTCACTTAGATGGTGCTAAGTCTTATTTACATCTAATGAGGATCTGGCCTGTGGTTCCCAGCAGTTTTTTATTTAAGAGATTAGCAGACCCTTTCAATGAGTTCAGAGTTCCCAAAACAAAGAGATTTTAAATGCTGTGAGAAGCCATCAATGGTGTATTAATGAAATCAACCAGGGCCAGTTTTAGGGGGAGGCCAGGAGAGCGGTTGCCCTGGGAGCCAAATTCCTGGGGCGCACCACTCCACTGTGCCATTTTTTCCCCACTCCACTGGTTAGCCAGCTAAGCTACTCTTGGGGGCACAAAGTGTTCTCCAGCCCTGATGCCAACAACAGTTTGTACATATCCATGAGCAATTCTGCTGCTGGTATTCAAGTAGACATACAATGATTAAGGGAGAGAACCACACCAGCATTCACAGCCCAAATAATTACCTATGCAAAAAATTAACTGCTAAAGAAAGGGGAGAACAGTAGATGCAGGAACTTTCCAGGAGCTCAGAAAATATAATATGAAGGCCCAGTCTTGCAAATCCTCACACTAATCCCGCTGATTTCAGTTTAACTACTTGCTTGAGTACAGACTATTACTATTATATAAGGGTTGGGGCTCCTCGCCTGAAAAGAAGCAGAGCCCTCGATTACACAGGGAGAGCAGAGCGCTCTGTGCATAAAATGTTGTTTTTAGTGTAGGTTATATGCTCCTGATCAGTCACGAAACTTGATGCTCAGACTGTCAGACTCAGTGTTATTTTTGTACTTTCCCCAATATTCTGCCTGGTGACCACCAAATAGTTTAATGTAAATATTGATTAAAAAACAAAAACTCCCTACAGCTTTTCTTTTAATCTCTACACATTCCTTCCTCCCTTAATTAGCGCGATTCACTTGGTCAGAGCTACTGCTCTGAGACTGCAGAAGGGCAGAATAAGACCTGTAACCTCACTAATTGTCCAAGCTTCTACAGTCCTATGCCATGCATAAAACAGCACGCTTAATTTTTCACGTTTTCTTTCCATGTGTGCCAGTCTCCCTCCTCCCTGATCTTGCCACCTACATAGTCCAGTGACTAGATAGCAATTAAACCCAGTGTATGTTTTATTCCAGAAGGGAAATTAGACAAACAACATTGCTCCTCAAAGGAGACAGGTTTTGTGAAATCAAAACACTTCAGATAGCTAAACCAGAAACACAGTCAATTAACAACTATCCAGCAAGTTACATCTTCCCTTGAACACTGTCTTACACCTAAATAGCTTGGACCACTACGTTTGCTGATCACTTGGGGCCAGCTCCAGCTCTAGCTCCCATCAAAGTAAATGGAAAAACTTCCATTAACTTCAGTTTGAAAAATTTGCTGTTAAGTTCTCCACTATCACTGATCACAACTCCTGCTCCCTCAGAAGAGTTTAACACTGTATATGTTTTATTGATGCTGCTTTTCTCCCTAATTTGACGCCTGAAACAGGGCTGAGAAGCCTAAAAAGCTGGCCTTAAACAAGAGAGAGTGCCCCCGAATGCTACAGTTACAGGTATAAACGTGTCTGTCTCAGAATTGCTGTTCCAGATGTGTAACAGTGACACTTGCCCTAGCTGAGGCTTCTCTTTATTATTGCCTCAGCCAATCTGATTAAGAACCCCCAAAAAATTAAACTTAAATTTGAAGTCAGCAGCAAAAAAGCAGATCTCTGTTGTGTCTCCTTCCTCGGTAAAAAAACCCCACTTAACAGAATTTAATGTTATTGGGACTGAAGGGAAGTACATTTATTTGCTAAGCACTTTAAAAACATATCTGGAAACTCTGTGTTCTAGAATTCCTGCCAGAATTCCTGGACATATCAGTGATAGATATTGATTTTTTTCAGTTTAACCCATATTTAACGATAGCACTAAAACAATAGAGCCAATATTGTGACGCTTAATCAAATTGGTAGACGGTTATTCTTATGACTAGTCCATTGACTTCAGTGAAACCACTCGTGAGTAACTGCCCACTAAACTGAACTAGGGTTACATAGCCGTATGAGCCTAAGACTGTGAGGAGCCATTGCTCATTGTATGTTTTATTATTAAGGCTTATATGCTACCTCTTAGGGCTATAGACTGTTATGGATATGGCACCAGCCACTTGTTCTTTACTGTTGCTCTCGAGCCACTGAAAGATGTGACAAACAACAGATATTAACCAATACTCAGAGAAGTGAGAGTATCAAAATGTAAGTAGGTTTAAATATTTCAGGGATTTTACTATAATATTGGGTTCATCTTATTTTCAGCCATATACTGCATGATCTACACAGTTCCATTTACAATGATATATTTTAAAAAAACAAAAACAAAACAAAGCTCACCTTGCATACAGTCACGGGCCAGTGATGAACAAGGAACAGCTTTTTCCAAGTGTGAGGATGCTGCTCACTGGAGAAGAAGAGATGAAACATTTATTTTCCGCAAGCATTTCAAAAAGCAAAACTCCTCCAACTAATGACACATTGCTAAGTAGTGTAACAAACATTGATTTTAATCAATTATTATTTATTCTTTCTATTGCAGCTGTGCCTAAGGACCCCAAACAAGGAGTAGGGACTTGCTATATAAGGCAGCGCACAAAGAAATAGTGGGTTTTGATTGTTATTAATATTTTACATATTGCTAATTTCACTGATGGCAGCTCATCTCCCTACAGATTTTCTATTTCATATGGAGAGAATAGTAATAATTTTATTAGATTTAGAAGAACACTTACTTGGACACTTTTTCTTATCATAATAAAAAGCACATTTAGAGGGTGCCAAGAATCTCCTAATTTTTCTTCATGTCTGTGTTATTTGAAAAGGGTGTGGACAGCACTCTTGAAACGGTAAGTGTTCTTCTAAAACAATCACTATGATCACACAGGAGTGGTGAAAATGACATGACTGTAAGGGCAATGCGCTTACACAACAGATTCATATTGAGGAGTAAAGCCAGGTTAACAATTTGGGATGGGACAGGAAAAGAGTGGAATAAGGAGACTGGATAGCTGCAGATGTGTTGAGAAACAGGCTGGAAATAAGGGAGGGGAGAAGGGCTGTCATGTATAATAGTAGTTATTAAATAAAGCATATGTTAAAACCTTACAAAACCTCAATTTGCTCAAGCCAACAGAATGACCTGCAGAACTGACAGAGTAAATGGCTGTTTTTGAACTGCCAATTTGTCATATGCCCTTTGCTAGAACAAATGTTAAAGAGAAAAGGAAAAAAAGCAATTATTTGAGAAGGTTGATTTTCCCCAAGCAGGGGGAAGCAGGAAAATATATTTATGGTTTTAAGTTGTCATGACGTTATCCTCAATTCTGAATCTGTCCATCTGTGGTTTTGCACTATTAAGAGATAAAATGTAGCCAGCTAAACAGACAGTCAGATTTATGTGTGGTTTTTAATTCATTATACTCAACGGCTGTGGAACAAATCAGGCATAGCCACAATAATAACCATCAACATTTTTCCTACTGAGATCACTAACTGACCCCATATTACACAGTTATTGTTGGATCTTCTAATATTTTGCAGCAGTGAAAGATGTCCTTGTGCTATGTGAGTTCTAAATAAAAAATAACCCCCCACACAACAAAACTCTCTTTTTTTGGACTTGAAATTGTAGAAGTTTCACTACTGTATCAATCATTCCAAAACTAAACATTACCCCTTATACACACACTCAAAAACTTTATTAACTTAGGGCCAGATCCGCAAACGGATTTAGGTGCTTAAAGCCCAGGCACTACAACATACACACACACACACACCACCTGCTGTCTAACTCTGTGATAACTAAACTCACTTGGGACCTACATGGCTCCCATTGTGGAGAACTATCAACCTACTTCTCAGAGAAAATGTCATGAATTTGAGTCTCTCTCCCAGAATATCAGAAACCATACAATGATAACACAATACCTTCCCTCTCTGAATTGACCCATTCACATAACAGATAATTCTAGAACTGCAGAAAAACTGAGTCATTACCAGCCACTTTGAGCTATGCATCTCTTAGGCCTGGTCTGCGCTAGGAATGGATATTGGTAAGCTGAGTAACTCAGGGGTGTGAAAAATTTGCAACTGAGAGATGTAGTTTTACTGACCTATTCCCTGGTGTAGTCAGCACTAGGTCCATGGAAGAATTCTTCCATGGACCTAGCTACTATCTCTCAGGAAGATGGATTACCTATGCTGATGGGAGAATCCCTCCCGTTAGTGTAGGTAATGTCTTCACTGAAGTGATACAATGGTGCACCCTGCATTGCTGTAGCATTTGAAGTGTAGATATACCCTTAGCTAGTGAGCCAAAAGCGCCTAGGACCTTTACTAACTGAAATATGACATATCTTTTAAAGAAGAACATCTACCACCACCGCTACCTCAGCAAAAAATGAATCTGTCTCAGGCCTAATAAACATTTTCATTACATACTTCACTTTGTTACAGTGGTCATGCTTAAAAACTTGTCCGTTTCATTAGCTATCTAAATTAGCACAACATTGAGCAGGGTTTCTGTTTATTATTTATAGGCACTGCCTAAAACAAACACAAGATTAATATTCGTTATGAAGCAAAAGTGTAATGTTTTTAACTGAAACAAGTTTCCTCCCTTCTTCTTTCTGCCATATTAATTTTTTCTTAGGCATAAGAAAGCACCTTCATTCATACAGTATCATTATGCTAACTATGCAGACGGAGACAAAAATATAGTGCATCAAAAACAGCACAAGATGAAACAAAATTTCACATTGATAAAAACCCGACCATATTCCAGAAGTTTAAGTTCTGCTTTAAAAACAAATAAACGAATTTGGTAAGATATTAGAAACTTTTCCAACTGATAACTCACCTTTCCAAGAATTTATATGAAGTACACCCAGAATAGAAAGCCAGACAAAAACAACCCAGAATCAAATAATGTCCTGTAGCAGGCTTCATTTTGTTTAATATATATATCTATAAAGAGAAAAAGAAATCTGTAAAAATTACCAGTCAGATGTTTACTAGGTTTTAGGTGTTAGAAATAAACAACCTGCAGACACTACAGAAACAACAGAATGCTATGTGAAATTTAAAACAAACAACACAACTTATTTTAACACATGAATATGCATTATCTTTTGAAAGTTGTATATGATTTTTTTGTCTGAAGTGTTAAATTTCGTATTTCTCTAGAATCAGGGCTGAAACCACTGTCTTTTGTCTTACTTGTACAGCACATTATATCATTGGAAAGCTGGCCCCTGACATATATTGAGAGCTGAACCATAATATTTATGTATAAATAAGCTTTATGTTGCATAAACTTAAATTAGTGTTGAGTTCAAATGCACAAGGTGATTAATTTAGGAAACCTCAGATTTAACACTAATATTCTGTTTGGCCCATCCAAGCTGAACCTTCATGAAAGCTCATTGGGACTAAAATATCATTTCTTTTCTATGGTTGAAATTCCCACCAGTGCAGAAGGGCAGTGGAAGGCCTATGTTCTGCTTAATAATAGTTACACTTCAGCCCTCACAATAAGGTTTAAGTGGCATTTAAGTGGTTTGTAATCTTTGTGCTGGCCCTTTGCACAGTGTGGAGTTTCACCTTGAGTGCTTATTAAGGGGACACCACCAAGTTAGAATTCACATCTATCTGAAAGTGAGATTGTAAAAAGTAACACCCAAGATAACCAGAACATAAAACCTTCCGCCCACAGTTCAGGTAGGATCAAAGGCATAGGGAGGGCTTGATTTTTAATGCAGACTTTCTCTTTTGTACCCACAATGCATTGCCAGGAAAGTTGTGGGAACAATTAATTGCAAGTGGAAAACTGTGCCTGCCAAAATGGAGACCTAGTTTGAAAATCTGGTCCTGAAAGTTTGGAGCTAGAAAACAGAGAGATATTTCATGATTTCTTGGAAAAGAGTGTGACCCTATTGCTAATCATTTTTTTTTTCAGATTTCAACTTTTCTACAAGTTTTCAATCAAAATTTTGAATTGAAAAAATTAGATAATTTTGATGTACTTTCCCCATCATTTTCCCATCCGCACTGTAACATGCAGGAGTGCTGCTGGGAGACTCAAATTTCATTTCCTAGTCTCAGCCATATGACTTGGACCAGTGACACAAAGCTTAATATCATGTCACATGACAGTGGGCAATCTGCAACTCTAGTGGTTACAGCTTCTTCCCCCTAAAACTAAATTCCTGACCAGCAAAATCTTTTCCGTTTTGGGGAAACTGCTTGCATCAGCTGCAGATCAACTCAGTGAAAGCAAGAAAAGGTGATTCAAGAGAAATGAGCCTCCCTGGAGATGAGCAGTGTCAGAATCATTACAAAAAGAAATTGGGGGCAAAACATAATGACCTAATTGCTTCCATGTACCTCCCTATTATCAAATTCCTATTACACAAATCGGTATAGTGCAAGGTGGTTTGAATAACGAAACTGCAGTTTTCTAGACAAAGTTGGAACAAGCCATAATGGTGACACCTCTTTCTCTCACTGGATGAAAAGAAGGGACACAACTCATATCCTGGGTGGAAATTTCAAGTCTTTGCCAAGAAGAGAACCAGGCAGCATTACCCAGTAGAAAGTGTGGGGCGGGAAATGCCATTTTGTTCAATCTGGTGGTCTGTTTCCTAAAGCCAAAACATCTGGCTGAGAGAAACTTTAAGCTGGACTGTCATTGGCTAGCTAGAGCCCTCTCTTGCTTTGTATCTGCTCATGATAGACAAGATTTTAGCTTTCTATTAACTCTGCCTTTTAAAGTCCAATTTAGGAAGATCACTGTGAAAGCTGGAAAAAGAATAAGACCATAACTGTCATAATCCTGACAGTGAATCACCCGAATGAACTTTATTAGTCCAGAGAAATGCAACTGAGAAGCTGAGCTAGAGAACTTCACTGCAGTTCTAATTAAAAACCAGCAAAATCACTTTTATTAAAACAATGTATTGTTTACCCAACTATGACTTGGTTATGGCTAGACTAAGTGCTTCTCAGAAAGCAGCAAAGAATCCTGTCGCACCTTATAGACTAACAGACGTTTTGGAGCATGAGCTTTCGTGAGGTGAAGTACCTGAGCTAAACACCTCTGGATGACTAAAATGTATAATGTGCACTTGTATTTCACTTACACATTATTTAGTTTAGTTATACTGAATCACTACTCAATAGAAAGCATTGTGCTGGAGAACTCATTACTCTAACTAAGCTTTGCGTACTTCACAGGAAACTGTGCTTCCCTACAGCAAAATTAGCTGTGAGAAACCCAGAGTGTTTCTGAGAGCTCAATCTGACAATCATACAGATTTTGTGATCAAGAAATTGACAGCTTCTTAAAAGAGGAAAAAACTTTGAATTGGCTTGCCAGCTGAAGTTTTACCACTATTTCAACTGTTGTTTAAACTAAGGCAGAGCTTTCAGTGTTGGTGAAATTCCAGAGAAATTTCAAAGCTTCCAGATACTGCTCTACAGCCAAAATGCTTCTGAAATAAATGTAGTCAAACTTTACTAATTCTGGGTCACTGGAACAAAAATGATGCTTTAAATTGTTGATGGCTCTAGTCTAGCTGTTGGGCTCCAGTCTAAGCAGTTGAATCTCCTGGCAGGTGATGTTAGGGTTTCTATGTTCGTGACCGTCAAAGGACCCCTTCTCTTCATGGAAGGGATCTTGTAGCTGCAACACATCGATGGTTGATGGCAGCCTCTCAACATCGGTTCACGATCCAGATGAGTGGAGACTGTTCATTGCTTCATCAAAGACGAGTCTTAAAGCTGTTTTGCTGCATCAGGCCATGTTTCACATGCAGTTTGTTCTTTGCCTCAAATTTTCGTTTGCACCATTTTTTATAAAAGGAAACCTATGACAGAGCACACTTTGAGGCATAAACTCGACCAACATCAGTGGCAGCTGTGTGCAATTTGAAGGTTGTTGCTCTCATGCTCTCGCTCTGGATACACAAATTACTGCTGTTTTCTCTGTGATGGATAGTTGTGCAGAGATTCCCACTACATCAAGAAAGATTGGCCACTCCGACAGTCATTGGAGCCTGGGAGGAAAAATGTTCAGCATCCACCACTTGTTGAATCAAGGAAGATTTTGTCCCACCTTACACATCAAGCTGGGTTGATGAAGAACTTTGTCAAGGCCATTGACAGCTTTCAAGTACCTCGGGGAAAATTTCCAAGGTTAGTGAAACTAAGATAAAGGAAGGGTGTCTTTGTTGGTCCTCAGATTCGTGAACTTCTTTGAGATGATGCATTTGACCATGCACTGCTGTGCAAGGAAAAGACGGCATGGAAAGCCTTCCAGTTAGTGGCAATAAATTTTCTCAGAAACACAAGGCAGACAACTACAGGTTGTTGGCGGAAACCTCCTCAAGGCTATCAGCCTTGGAATGCACTTAAAGTTACATTTTTTGCACTCTCATCTAGATTTTTTCCACCGAACTGCCGGGCTGAGGGCGACGGCATGGCGAGCGATTTCACCAGGACATTGCAACAATGGAGAAACTTTCAGGGCAATGGAGCCCATCAATGCTTGCAGACTATTGGGACAGTGACAAGAGATGCTCCGTTTAATATACAAGAGCCAAGCCAGAAGCGCCGAGTAGACACTGAATAGGACTAAACTATGTACAATAGTTTTTTGCCTTTGTTTCATATAATAAATTTATTTATATAACCCTTTTGCTGATTTTAAAGTGTTACATAAACAGGACAGGTGAAATATTATCATGTAAGCAACCATAAAACACATGAAAAGACCTAGGTTTACAATTTATGATTAAACATCTACTATCTACACAATATACATAGCAAAAATGTAAAACTTAAATATCTTACGAAACAAGTAGCAATCAGTGTTTTAATTGTCATATTTGAATTCAGCACATCAAAATACATAATAAATATCACATTTTATCTCTGAAGCAGACGACTTCTCAAAAATTGTAGACCAGTGTAATTACTTGCATTATATTTGGGTTTAATATTTGATAATCTTGTGTGTGTGTGTTCGTGGTAAAGCTTGTCATGAATGTCACCTGGATAAAACAATTTGTTGGTAATTAAGAAGCTTCTCTAAATTTTTAAAATTCCACTTAGAATGGTTTAGTTGAAATGACATCAGTAGTCCAGTAACTCCATTGGCAGATAAATATAGATCCTTATCTCAAATCAAGCTTAAAGAACCATAGTTCCACATTAATATAAAAAATAACCTGCCCAGACTAGTCTAAAACTAGGGAAGTTTGCTTTTGAAACAAGATTATGTTAAAACTGTGAATTAATTGATCTGCTTTATTATCTCTTGAAAAGCATAATGTTCCACATGGAGTTCAATTCTGATGTTGTAAACTCTTATCATTTAACCACATTTAGTTTGCTTTCTGTGATTTCTTATTTGCTTTAAAAGAGAGGCTGGCTTATAAAACTCAAATTTCTAATAATTCTCCGATTTGTACTTCAGTTAAGGAACACAGATCCAAAGAATACTCAGAAACCTAGTATAGAGTAACTGCTTAAATAATTTAATTAACTAATGTGTGTTTTATAACTTTTATCACAATATACTACACATCCAAATAAACTCCTGCAATGATGGCCAAAGGGGAAAACTATGGCAGTTACCCTTACACATGAACGTGCAAAAATGGACACTAAGCTTCAGGTGCCATCTCAAGCAAGACAGCACACACTTCCTCCAATGCAAAGCAGTAGGGGGGGTTCCTCCAAAAACCCGATTAACAGACATTACATTCTGATATAACAATGCTCTTTAGCTTCAGCAACATTAAATCTCTACAACAGTGCAGCAAACCACCCTTTTCAAGTCTGAATAGTACTTAAATAAATAGAAAAACAATTATATAACTCATTGGGCAGAATAGATCATTACAATGGGCTAGACTGCTTACAGGGGCCTAAATAGAACCTGCTCACTAGCAGACAACTGTACCACAGTAAAACAAACAAAAGGCAGACAGACTATCACCCGATACAGACAGCGTGAAAGGGAGGAAAAGTGGCTTTATAGTTAGGACACAAGCCGCTCAATGAGGCAATCTACATTCTGTTCCCATCTGTACCATTCACTTCCAGTGGGATCTTGGGTTGATCTGTGCCTCCATTTCCTCACCTAGGGATAATAATACTCCACACCTCCAGGAGTGTTGCAAGCTTTAATTCACTGCTATTTGTGAGGTGTTTATACCATAGCAACAATCTATAAATATCTTATTAAATAACACTGAAATTGTAAAGTACATAGCACCATGGAGACACAACAGGTATGACTGTGAATGTAATGTGACAGAAGGGAGATAGAAATTGAAAGATATTTTATACTCTCTTGTCTAATTTACCACGGAGTTATTGAAAGATACTCCTTCAAACTACCAGAAATACCACTTTTCATCAAAAAGAGAGGAAAAAAAGAATTATGCAGCGCTTCTGGTAGACAGCATATTGTACTGGCGCTCTCTAACCTTGCCTTGCCCTCTGATTTGTTTACAGGAGGAGTATAAGGTGTAGGTCAGGGATTGGCAACCTTTGGCATGTGGCCGCATGTTCGGCTGATCGCGGCTCCCACTGACAGCAGTTCACCGCTCCAGGCCAATGGGGGTGGTGGGAAGCAGCAGCCAGCACAACCCTTGGCCCGTGCCACTTCCCACAGCCTCCATTGGCCTGGGACGGCAAACCCTGGCAGGCCGCATGCCAAAGGTTGCCAATCCCTAGAGTAGGTGTTGACCTACAAAAGAATTTTATGGAGTCCTAGTTACCTGCCACCTCAGTCCCGCAAAACTACACATGGTGAACCTAAATTTATGCATGCAAATTATCCTACTGAAGCCAATGGGACAACTCGCATGTGTAAAGTTAAGCCCATGGATAACTGTTTGCAGGATCCAGGTCATAGAGATTACTTTCTCTGCAGTGACTGCAATCATCACAGTACAATTGCATATGAGTTCTTGTTTCAAACAGGAGGAAACTTGGGGCAAGATACTCTCAATGTAAGTGTCCTTAGTAGGGTTGTCAAGTGACTAAAAAAAATTAACCGCGATTAATCCTGTGAATAAAAAAATTAATCAAATGATTAATCGCACTGTTAAACAATAATAGAAGACCATTTATTTAAAGATTTTTGGATGTTTTCTACATTCTCAAATATATTAATTTCAGTTACAACAGAATACAAAGTGTACAGTGCTCACTTTATATTTATTTTTGATTACAAGTATTTGCACTGTAAAAAAACAAAAGAAATTGTATTTTTCATTTCACCTTATACAAGAACTGTAGTGCAATCTCTTTATCATGAAAGTTGAGCTTACAAATGTAGAATTATTTTTAAAAATGCATTAAAAATAAAAATAAAACTTCAGAGCCTACAAGTCCATTCAGTCCTACTTCTTGTTCAGCCAATCACTCAGGCAAACAAGTTTGTTTACATTTGCAGGAGATAATGCTGCCGGCTTCTAGTTTATATCACCTGAAAGTGAGAACAGACATTCTAGTGGCGCTGTTGGAGCCAGCATTACAAGGTATTTATTTACATGCCAGATGTGCTAAAGATTCATATATCCCTTCATGCTTCAACTACCATTCCAGGGGACATGTATTCATGCTGATGACAGCTTCTGCTAGATAACAATCCAAAGCAGTGCAGACCCACGCATGTTCATTTTCTGAGTCAGATGCCACCCGCAGAAGGTTGATTTTCTTTTTTGGTGGCTTGGATTCTGTAATTTCTGCATCGGTGCATTGCTCTTTTAAGACGTCTGAAAGCATTGCTCCACACCTTGTTCCTCTAAAATTTTGGAAGGTACTTCAGATTCTTAAACCTTGGGTCAAGTTGTGTAGCTATCTTTAGAAATCTCATATTGGTATCTTCTTTGCATTTCGTGAAATCTGCAGTGAAAGTGTTCTTAAAATGAATAATGTTGTGGGTTATCATGCAAAACTGCTATTATATGAAATATACGGCAGAATGCGGGTAAAATTGAGTAGGGGACATACAATTCTCCCCCAAGAAGTTCAGTCACAAATTTAATTAATGCATAATTTTTTAAACTAGCGTCATCAGCATGCATGTCCTCTGGAATGGTGGCCGACGCATAGAAGAGGCATACGAATGTTTAGCATATCTGGCACATAAATACCTTGCAATGTCAGCTACAAAAGTGCCATGCAAATGCCTGTTCTCACTTTCTGGTGACATTGTAAGTAAGAAGAGGGCAGCATTATGTCATGTAACTGTAAATAAACTTGTTTGTCTTAGTGATTGGCTGAACAAGAAGTAGGACTGAGTGGACTTGTAGGCTCTGAAGTTTTACATTGTTTTGTTTTTGAGTGCAGTTATATAACAAAAAAATCTACATTTCTAAACTGCACTTTCATGACAAAGAGATTGCACTACAGTACTTGTATGAGGTGAATTGAAAAATACTATTTCTTTTATCATCTTTACAGTGCAAATATTCATAATAACAAATAATACACACTTTGATTTCAATTACAACACAGAATACAATATATATGAAAACATAGAAAAATATCCAAAATATTTAATACGTTTCAATTGGTATTCTATTGTTTAACAGTGCGATTAATTGTGATTAATTTTTTTACCACAACTAATATTTTTAGTTAATCGCGTGAGTTAACTGCAATTAATCGACAACCCTAGTCCTTAGCTTTGGAATTGATTTCCCACTTCACATACACACCAAGTCTGGATCTGTTGACCTTCAGGGACACTTAATTAATCTGCAACAGTATCAAGAGAGTACTCGCCTGCTCTGTGCTAGTTGCTATGATAACACTCAGGAGAACACAATCCCTCTCCCCACCCTCCCTTTGCAGGTTTTATTAACTAACTAAATAACTTTATAACCAGAGATCACATCTTTTCTTCAAGGGTTCCTCTGAGGAGAAAGACTGAATGGGGGACTGTGTGTGTGGATTAAGAATTAGGAGATACTTTTTGGTCATTGGCCCATTAGCCATATTTTTGTGCGTTAAATTTGGTGGGGCACATTGAAATCTGAATAAAAACTGCATAATCCCACGAGAAAGGAAAGGGACGGGACATTTTGCATCGTGCTGGGCAACAACTTGTTACCAAATCAGAGACGGACAACACCGGCAAACTGACACCTGAGATTAGATCCCAGCCAACAAACTAGGCAGCTGCTCAACACCCTGCAGGCAGCAGTTGTGTGGCTAGTCACACCAACAAAGCTTTGATGTTGGGAGCGACAGGGTGACGCTGCTGGCCGGTGCTTCTCTAGCTGAGCAGGCACCGGGGATCCAGCCTCAGCTCCCTCCCCCGCCACCCGCCGAGGAGAGGCGCGAACCGAGCCGCGCGGCCCCCTTACCTGGTCTTTGCTAACGCAGAGCAGGAAACACTGTCTCGCCGAGACAGCAGCTGCGTCGCAGGAGGCCACTTCCGTCAACAACCCGGAGCAGCCGGCATTAAACCCCGCCCCCACGACAGGGTTGTATCCCGGCCACTGCTGTGCCTTTGCCCCTCTCAGCCAGGGCGGGTGATCCGCGGATACGCCAGGCACCATTCAGTGCAGTGGGGTCCCAGTGGCGGGGCTACCTCTGGGAGCGTTAAGCCATGTGTTAGAAAGCGGCTGGGATCCTCCAAGAGGGGTAGGGACCCAGCAGCTTCCACTGAAATTCATGGGGTTTGAGTGTCCAACTTCATCCTTGGCAAATCTCAGCCTGAACCTTGCTGTATCTACCAGAAGTAGGTACAGTCTGCTCCAGCTAGGGCTTCACAATGTGTTTGTATTACCCTAATGCACCATTCCCTGACTTCACACACCCCACCTTTCCACTAGCACCCACCAGCTGAGGCTCACTTGTGTTGAGGGAGACACCTTCTTTGTGCACTAAGCTGGCATTCTTTTCAAAAGCTCTCCTGTGAAGGATTTTGCAGTGTGGTTTGGATAAGACATTTGAAGACTGCATTCATATATCTGTATTAACTCCCTCATTCAAGATGACACAGATTGACAGCCCTGTGTGTATATATGTACATATCTGCTTGTGCCCACGCACCAAACAACAGAGGGATCCCATGTGTTGATGTTATAAAGCATGAAAATAAAGTGTAAAGAGGTGCAGAGGGTTGAGCACTGAAACATGTAATAAAATCCACTCCTCTTAAAACTACCTTCACAAAAGTTACTGGTGACCTCTTCCTGTCCAAATCTTAAGGATCTCCTCTCCAGACTCAGGCCATGATGCAAAATGACCTATTTGCCTATGTCTCCCCCTCGAGCCCCAAGGCTATCTCCATTTTTCACTTCCCAACTTTTGGGGGTTCCACCATTTAGGTCAGTTGCCTTTTTGTAGCTGTGATCTTGAGGGCAGTGATTCTTAACAGACGTCTGGGGCCCCTGGGAAGCAACGAGTAGGTTTCAGGGGGTCCATCAAAATAAACTAGAGAACAGGGCTAGCATTACACTCACTGGGGCCCGGGACTGAAGCAAAAGCCTGGGCAACTTAGCTTCACGGGGTCCGCTGTGACATGGAGCCCCAGGGCTTCCTACCCCTAATGCCAGCTGTCATAAATATAAAGAAAAGGATAGCATAAAACCCTTCCTTGGCAGCTGTACTGCATCACTTTACCTGTAAGTAGCTCAAATCATTTAGTTGGCACCTGCCCAGAAGGACAAATAAAGAAAAAAAAGATACCTTCAAATTGGAGCGGGGGAAAATTTGTTTGTGGCTCTGTTTGCTTGTTCCCTCTCCAGACAGAGGAAGAGACCAAATAGGTACAACACCTCCTGAAAATATACGTGGAATGGTCTAACATTACAAAAATTGTAAGTAAGGAAAGGAAATTCACTAGTTTATCTTTTGTTTTGGCTTGTGAATTTCCCTATGCTAAAGAGGTAGTTTCATTCCTGTTTTGTAATTGTAAAGCTGAGCCCAGAGGGAAATCCTCTGTGTTTTAAATCTTTTTTATTACCCTGTAAAGTTACCTTTCATCCTGATTTTGCAGATGTGATTCCTTTTTTTTTTTTAAATAAAGTTCTTCTTTTAAGAACTTGATTGACTTTTAGTGTCCTAGAGATAAAGGGTCTGATGTGTACTCGCATTGCTAAGGCAATTAGTTGGTATATTCTCAAGTCTCCCCAGGAAAAGGGTGAAGGGACTTGGGGGGATATTCTGGAGGTTGCAAGATTTTGCTGTTGCTGTTCATGTCATACCTGTTCTGTGGAAAATTAGAGAATTAAACCTCCATACTCTCAAATTGGCACTTTAGTTCACTTTAAGAAAAACAAACCCAAAGCTATTTTCCCACTAAGCTAAGAATAGATAGTGCAGTTTGCCACCGTTCAGGGCAACTGCACCTGTGTTTCCCCTCAGTGGTCGAGCACAGGCACCCATTCTCAGACTTCCTGGGTCATTGCCTCTCTGGTGTGTAGATCCATATCTCTCTCACTTTTGACCAGTGTATCTCCAGGCTGAACAGTTCTCTGCCTTCACTGTGTTATTCCCAGCAAAAGACTGACAGCCTAAGCATATTTGTTTGCTCGCTCTTCAGAGACTAATAATAGTTTGCCCGCAGTTAAGCTATCACCCAGCTCTTTCTAGACAAGCTTATATATTCTCAGGGTAAAGACATTACAGAGAAAACATATTAAAGCAATAAAATAATCTACATGCCTGCTAATCAGCTTACCAGTGATTGCCCTTACTTCGACATGGGTGATTATTCAAACCGCACAAGGGGGTCTCTTCTATAGTTACAGGTTCATAACAGCCTCAGCTCAGAACTAGCACACTTATGAAAAGTTTAGTAACTCCTTTATATAGTTCAGGGGTCTTTGATCTGGAGTTTGCAGAACGAGGTAATCAGTAGATAATGGGTTTTTCTCCCCAGGGAAGCTTCAAAAAGCCTGCCAAAGTACCTCTTAGGAAACCAACTTTGTACATATTGTCTCAAACAGTTATCTGTAGTTTCTAACATTTCCCCAAGGTTTACATTAGTCAATCTCCTAGAAAAGTCACATACAATCCTACAATAACAAATAAACAATTTTTAATACAGTGGACCCCAAAAGTATTAAACTTAATTCAATATATTTTCTCCAGTCTATTTCAGTAAATTGCCCTCTGCCAAGCTACCATAAAACTACACAAACCTATGGAACTATTAATACTGAAAAGTTATATTGTTGTGCCATGATCTCAGTAGGAAATTTTACTTCTTCTGGTTATGGAGAGTGTGTGTATATGATGTATAGTTTTTGGTGAGGTGGAGAAAATTAGGAAGAGAACTGCAAAGGTTTACTTTGAAGGACTATAGAATCATAAACAATCAGGGCTGGAAGGGACCTTAGCTAGTCAAACCCCTTGCTCAAAGGGGGAACTAATTCCCAGATAGATTTTTGCTCCAGATCTCTAAAGAGCCCCCTCAAAGATTGAGCTCACAACCCTAAGTTTAGCAGGCCAAAGCTCAAACCACTGAGCTCTCTCTCCCACCTCATGAACTAGCCCTTATTTTCTTAAGACTTTCCATTTAATGTTTGTAACTGTAAAGGTCAATAATAGCAGTTAAATCAATCACCACATCTGATGCAAATGCTGAGCTCTATAATGAGAAATAAAGACAAGATCCACTTTATTTCTATATGTTGCAATACATGATGTACTAAGGCTGGAAACTATACAGCTGTTAAAGTCCATTAATTCAATAATGTCAGCATCTGTAGCAGAAGCCAACTTAAAAAATAAAAAGCTAAATACAACAAGATTGGGTTTGCTCAAGTAAACATTCTGAAATGATAAGTTTGTCCTTTTATTAATGGTGAGTGAGCTTACAGACAAGCATATCCGAAAACCCAGGAAAACATAATCTCTGATGTAAATTGGTATAACTTCAGTTTAGCATTAAAACCTTTTAATTTGCTTCCTGAAATGAAAGTTTCTTCCTAATTTAAAATTATTTATTACTATTCTAATTTTTAAACACACTATGCTTTTCAGGGGATCTTGAATTTAGCATTTTTTTTCCTTTAGCATGAAATGCTGTTGTACTTTGATTACTGGTTTGTTTTTCCCCTTGGACTCCCACAGCTGTATTAACAGTGTGAAGAATTTTTACTCGTTTGTTTCTCTGGCTCCAGAATAAAAATTTCTTAGCACTTAATATAATGTTTGTTGGGACAAATTCATCCTCAGCGTAAGACAACTGAAAGCCATATATTTGTACAATGTAGGTGTAACCATTCCGCCTGTTAGAGTTGGCAGAAACAAGGGCCGGGTTCAGTATCCAGGGGTTCCATTTCAATAACACAATGCAAAACCAGCTCGAGCCCCCACCCAGTGACCTGGGACAATTAAATATCACCCCCCCGAGTGCCTCTAAGAGACAATACTTCCCCTCTCGCAAGCACAGAGTCTGAGTGTAGCAAAATCCTTTTAATAAAGGAGGGAAACATTGCAGCATTATGTTGGGGAAATGCCACAAACAGGATTCATAACACAAACCATGAGCAAAAGACCCACCCCCAAGCAAGTTTGGCAGTGTCCTTTTCCCCTCAGGGTCTTAAGCCTAGGGCACGAAACTTCCTTGTACCGGCTCTGGTCAAAATTAGCTCTCTTATTACACAGTGGAGTGAGTAGGGGGCAAAGTGGTGTTCAGAGCACTCAGAGGGGGCCCATACTACCAGGTACACATACCTGTCCCCCACCTCTCTTACTTCACTGGGCTTTGGAACTCATGTCCCTTTTCTAGAGAGTGCTACCTAGTTGAGGGCAAGTCCCTCCATCATAAAATGCCAAGTATAGTTCTACTGTCCTTGATTCCATAATCAAGATAACACTTTATTACTCCTGCCCCAATAACAAAGAGACTAGGGGTCCCACAGCAGCCAAGTGACCATTTGGGCAAGCAGTCCCTTCATGCTAGGTGGGGTGGGTGTCCCATGTAAACGAGATCAGCCCCGAAATCCTTTTCCACAATTCACTACCAGATGTCAGGGTAGAGTGCATTCTGACTCTGCTTACATAGGAATTTCACTTATAATTTTAAGTGATTTACAAATATTAGCTAATTAACACTAAAAAAACTTTATGACTTTGTGTGATATGACTCTGTACTTTGCGATTATTCCAATGCAAATAGTCTGTGATGGCACATTTCCAGTTGGACACCCATGGAATGGGACTTTCCGTACCAGTTAACCAAAATCAATAAACAGGTTGTCACTTCCTCTTGTTTTGCTTACCTCGTAGATGCCAGGCAGAATGGCAGCTAGTTAATTCTCAGTTATAATTGTGTATGACACTTAGGTTCTCTAGGGGTCAGATTATGCCACCCTTATTCAGTTTGAGTAGGACCTTACTCCCTGAATAACCTCATTGACTTCAACGCAATTACTTGCAGAAAAAGGTGCTACTCAACACAAGTAAGAGTGGTGGAATCTGGTCCTACACGTATAAAATGAGGTTTGCAATGACAGGGAAAGTCATACTGTAATGACAAGAAATTAAAGAGTTTTAAATAGTAACTACATGACAAAAATATCTATGGAGAGATTATGCAAACTCTTAGGAATTTTATAGAAATATTAGTTACGAATTCATGACAAGGTGTTTTCCTTTAGAATCCATTGTCACCTCTAACCTTTTTCATGGCATGGTCCTCTCAAAATGAATTTCCCCCCTAGTCTGAGACCTGGCTTTATTTTTATTTTTTTTAACTGCCAGGCCAAATTGAAATTCAGTGCCTGCAAACACACAATCCCCACATTACAAGCTTTTCAAGAAACTCAAATGATTAATTTTATAGGCTAACCTTAGACTGCAAGCTCTTTGGGGTAGGGACTGTCTTTTTGTTCTGTGTTTTTACAGTGCCTAGCACAATGGGGTCCTAGTCCATAAGTGGGATTCCCAGGTGCTACCGTAATACAAATAGTAATAATAGTCACTTTCCCCCACTCCCTTCCATCTTTTGGCCAGAGTATCAGTCAGTAATTTGATACCAAAGTATTAAAATCCCAGTCCAAGTTAACGTTTATTTATGGTATGGACCAGGGATCGGCAGCCTTTGGCACCCGGCCCGCCAGGTGCTTACCCTGGTGGTCCGGGCCAGTTTGTTTACTTGCTGCCTCAGCAGGTTCTGCTGATTGTGGCTCCGACTGGCTGAGGGGTGTGCTAGCTGCCGCTTCCCACTGCCCCCATTGGCCTGGAGCGGCAGACGCGGCAGGTAAACAAACCAGCCCGGCCCACCGCTTGCCAAAGGTTGCCGATCCCTGGTATGGACTAAGGTTTGAGATGCCCACTGTCTTTTGGGCTATACCTAGACATTAATTATGACGGGTTCTCCTAATTCTTTTTCTTTAATGGCAAAGCAGGCTTGACTGAATAGTCTATAGCTGCCAACTATAATTCCTGGATACTTAGGAATACTTATATTCTATTACTCTGCCCTATGTCCTTCAGGGAATATAAGACCCCCTAATACTACCCCATTTCCCTGATATTTTTACTAAACAACATAATGTAATTTTTGTTATCTTAAGACATTTCCCTTTCTTTATCAAAGCCCTTACATATCCACAAAAGGTGACCAAGTGTTTCTTTCATTTTGCAGAGCACATATAGTCCATCGCTGTGTCTCTTTATTTGAAAACAGTTTTGTTTACTCCACAATGGCCAATTTGTGCTCAAAACAAAATCACTTCATTTTTCACAGCCAGGCTCTGATATATGTCGTTATCCTCAACTCAAGGGCAGAGGTCAAAAAAACCTTCTTCCTCTTTTTTAATTAATCCTAATTGTTTACTGTTCCTCTTTTACATGTTTCTGTCTAGGCTTTGACATTTGTGTTTATTCAAGGATATTCTGTGCCAATCTTTCCATTCCTTACAGTATTTTTAGCTGCTTTGTCCACTATTTCATTCCCTGTTATCGCACTATGCGCTAGGATCCAAGCTACTGTTACATGTATCCCCATCTGTACTAACTCTGTTATTAGAAATATAATTGCATTGATTAAATCACACACGTTTTTAATCACCATGACACCTGAGACTGAATCAAAAGAAAATGACTGCCACTGTTGAAAGCACATATCAAATCCAATTCAGTGCTAGCATTATTGCTACCTGTTCGGCAGTCATGACAGCTATAAAATCAGACACTGTTTTAGATATATTAATTTGAAATTTTGGTATATAATATGCTGCTCCTATTTTTTTTGCTTTTTCTTTTTTGGACCCATCTGTATATATTTGATAAAACTGACTCCACTTTTGATCCATATATTGGTATACTTCATTTTAAATACATACTGTCTCTTTTTTATCCTTACATTTATAAAATAAATCTAAATCCATGTTTGGTCATCTGACTTTCCATCTAGAACTAATTTTCCCATGACTAAAAGTTTTGATGCCAATTAGTTTTTCCTTATCTTCCAACTTCTGCATTCACACTTTAACTTGAATGGCATGTGGAGTTCTAACATTATGTGCTATAGTTTGCCCATCAAATTCCCAACAATCTTCATATATTTGTTAGATACTTTTCCCATTACAATATCTATTAACTCTGGGCCAGAAAGTTCAGTCCAATTGTTTCATTCACAATGTAACTGGCATTTCACTAGATGCTATCTGTAGCATCCATCTAATGTTGTAATAAATGCCCTGCACACAATTTTTAGTGCCAAAGTTTATATTAAGTCTAATTTTTCAAGTTCTGGTTTTGATGCTGACCCAAAAGCTGGGCAGCCATAGTCAATAACCAGCCTGATTCAGGCTCTCTATACCATCAGCAATATTTTCTTATCTGTCGCACAATTAGTCCCAGCAAGTCTTTTAAGAAGGTTAATCCTGCCTGTATGCTCATCTTTAACGTAGTCTATATGATCTTTCCAAAGTAATTTAGTATCAAATATTACCTCTAAGAAAGTAAACCTTTTAACTATATCTTTTTGTCCTCCATACAGATACAGTTTACATTCCTTTGTAATTTTCCTTTTTGTACAGATCAGTCCTTTGATTTTGGCAATGGAAAAATTGAAACTCCCTGCATTTCCCCAGTCAGAGGTCTCGCCTAATGTTTTATTGATTCTCTTTTCTGCCACCTCAGTATTCCTGCACCAACCCACAGAGCATAATCATCTGTGGACAGAGTGACACTTACCTCAACATTTATTTGTTTTGGGAAATCATTTATCATATCAGGCTGCACCTTACTTATAATGCCCTTGTTTTCCAAACAGACAACCAAACTGTCCATTCACCATTCTCTCCATAATTTTACACAAACAGGCAATAGGTCTATAAGCATCTACTTTTGTGGATAGTCTGCCTGGTTTTTGTATGGGAATTACTACTGCATGTTTCCACCCTACTGGTTTCGCTCTTTTCCCCCATATAATATTATATAATTTCAAACCAATTTGAGAATTCTCTTGGGAGATTTAAATATTATGTTGCCTATATTATGTTTTACCTGGAAATGTATTCTTGCTGATATCAATAACTTTCTCAAGTTCCTGCATACAAAACTATTCATTCAGTACAGTATCTTCATATTTACCCCACCTACATAATAGTTTATGATTCTGTTCAATGAATTGTCTTTTAATTTGATGAAAAAACTGCACTTTGATTTTCATCATTATTTACCCCTTGGAAAAACTATGTTAAAACTTCTGCTTTCTCATTATCAGAACTTATTTTGTCAGTTCAAATAAGACCTGGGATGTGACTACATTTAGTTTGCATTTCATTCATTCTTCTATTTTGCCTGTACATTTCTGATGTCTTGGCATCTTTATTTATCCACCCACAGTATTTCCTGCAACTCTCTTTGTTTTTGTTTTTTTAATAATTCTTTGTGTGACTGACTTATTTCTTTTATACTTTGTTAGATCTTTACTGTTCATTGTAGTTTTGCTTTTTATAGGCTTTGTCCCTTTCTTTAATTGCCAGTTTGCATTCCTCCTTCCACCATGGAAGTGAGGTTTTAGTTTTGGGGTACTTCAATATCTTAGGTACAGCTACTGAAACTGCTGCTATTAATCTGTTTATTATGTTGCCATTGAAATTCTCTATGTCATCACACACAATGAACATTCACAAATTCAGTACACTTACTTGTAAATAGCGTCTAGTTAGCTTTCTTAAAATTCCAGGTGAGTAATTTTCTATTACCTTCAACCTTACCTTGGCCTTGAAAAGTAGTATGGATAGGGATTTCTTTTTCCTTATATATTATTTCTCAACTGCATCTGCTTGCAATGTCTGCTGTTATAATTCCAAGGTGTAAGCAAGAAAAACTATTGTCTGCTGCATTAAATCTAGTTGGGGTGCTACAGTTTAAAACCACTAGATGGTTTTCATCAATTAACTTTTAGTTCTTGACCATGTGCTATCAAACTGTGTGCATTCCAAAAAAGATTGTGATCCCTGGACTAGTCATTTCACCATTAGCCTAATCCAAAATCATATAAATATAGCCTATTGACAGATTGCTAACATACACATATTTTTCTACTGCCCTTGCAATGCTCATTTTTTTCTGATTGTTCTTTGTTTGTGATGTGCAATTTATCACTTCAATAATAAATGTAATAAACCTTTCTTTTTTCCATACTAATATATCATCGCTTATTCCTTCCGCAATGTTTATCATATTTTTATAGAGTGAGGCTGTGTTTGCAGTTTCCCTTTTCCTCTTCTGATTTTCTCTTCCTTCTCCGCCTGCTGTTTTGAGAGTCTCCTTACAGCTTCTGCATAAGATCTGCCACTAACAATTTTTGCCTTTTGTATCAACTTATCTTATTTTGCCAGATGACACCCTCTATATGCCGGACTGTGATTACTACCACTGTTACTATACTTGACATCCACCCTTCTATGCAACTTCCATAGGAATGCTCTCCCCTGTATTTACCACATCTCATTTTCCCCTTACAAACATTTGCTACATGCCTATACCATACTGTTGGCATTTATAATTCCTGAAGGGAGGGGAAATATATGGCTTGATGCTAAAGATCTGAAACACTGGTCTTACTTTCTCAGCTAGAGTGTCTCCGTTAAACATAATCAGCACTGCTGTTGATGATTTACTTTCTCCTCCTCATTCACCATGGTCTGAGTGTCCATCGCCTCTGTTTGCTAGAAGCAGGGCGTGGACAACAGGGGCTGGATCATTTGATGATTATCTGTTCTGTTCATTCCCTTTGAAGCACCTGGCATTGGCCACTGCTGGAAGACGGGATACTGGGCTAGATGGACCATTGGTGTGACCCACTATGGCCATTCTTATATTCTGAAGAAGTATGTTTTTCTAGCTGTTAGCCCTGCAAGTTCAGTCTGAAATCTCATAGGCAATTTGGGTCCTTTCCTTCTTTTGCATCATCACCAAAAAACGTTATTGCTTTTTTTACTCCTGTTAAGCCTGCAGAGTCAACACAGCTAGCCAGACTCTATTCCTTCTTATGAATCATTAAGGGAATTGTTTACAAATCTCCAGTAAGTTACACATTAAAAGCAATGAGGATGCATAGATGTCACTAAGGATCAAATTGGAAGACAATGGGATTGCATAATTGCACTGTTTTGAAGGCTTAAATTGGATTCAAATTTGTGCACAGAGTTTGTGCCCACACTTTCCACATGGGCGAATTTTACCTAGTGAGTAGATCTATTGAGTAATAAGGTGTCATTTTTGCAGTTACTTTTCAGAGGAGAGCAAAACTTAAGTTTCTGGGGGCAAGGACTCTTTCTACTTATTCTTGTAAAGTGTCGTGCATGTTTGTCACTGCATAAATGTATAACAATAATTTTGGCCCATGTAATATTTATTGTATCTCCTTTGATGCTGTAACATGATTTCAGTAAAGATAGATGTGGGTCTTTAGTGTATTTCAAATTAAAATGCCCTCAAATTTTGCACATCTAAGAGTACGTCCAGATTACCCACCTTATCGGTGGGTAGCAATCGATTTTTCGGGGATTGATATAGCGCATCTCATCTAGATGCGATTTATCGATCCCCGAACGCACTCCCATTGACTCCGGAACTCCACCAGAGTGAGCGGAGTCGACACAGGGAGCCGTGGACGTTGATCCGACACCATGAGGACCCGAGGTAAATTGATCTAAGATACTTCAACTTCAGCTATGCTATTCACGTAGCTGAAGTTACGTATCTTAGATCGATACCGCCCCCCATTTTAGACCAGCCCATAGACAACTTGAACAATATGTTGACTGCCAGACTTAGTGAGAGAGTCAGACTATTAGAATGTTCCAGATGTGGGGTGTCTAATTACATAAATTTGTGGCATTTTGTAGGAGACAGAAGGTTCTATGTGCACTGGATGTACAAATGTCATAGATGCACTTGGGAGCAGGGTGACATCAAACAGAAATGAGCCTCACAGACATGTAAACATTTTTAGTTGACTTGATTATATTCTAAATCTGCTGAAGTTACTTTAATTACTTTTGTCTCAGAATGAAGGGAACACTGATTTGCTCTCCTTAATCTTGTAAAACGTCCATTGAAAGTCAATGAAAGCTTTGTCAGAGTACCAAGTGCAGATTGAGAAGCCAAGTCAGCTCCACATTATTGAATACCTGTGTAATCAGTATCACTTATTTACAGAGAGTATTATGATTGAAAGATGTGTACAAGATGATACAGAATTAATACCGGACTGTGCAGTATGGTACACTAGCTAAACAAATATTTTAGAAGATCTTTCATTTCTGCAATTTTCTTTACCCCGTTACACCACCTCAAGACAGTGTCGTTTGAGGGGAAATTCCACACTTGTTCAAGTAAGGCTGATTTTTATTATTTGTATTAGCCCCATTGTATAAACACAGAACAAAAAGACAGTCCCTGGCCTAGACAACTTAGATTCTAAGCAGGAGACCAGAGGCAACGGATGATACAGTGCAGGTGGGGAAGTACAAGGAAACAATGAGACAATATTAGACAGTATAATAAGCAGTGGTCTCAGCACAACAGTGGCTAACCATTATCAAGATTTTTGGAGGCATCATAGCAGGGCCACCCAGAGGATTCAGGGGGCCTGGGGCAAAGCAATTTCAGGGGCCCCTTCCATAAAAAAAAGTTGCTATACTATAGAATATTATATTCTTGTCAGGGCCTGGGGCAAATTCCCCCACTTGCCCCCGACCCTGGGCAGCCCTCCATCATAGAGAAGTAGAGTTTTTTGGGAGGTTTAGAAGATACTTAGGTAGCTTTGCAGATATTTATGAAGAGATACTCCCAAGAATAAAAAGCGGCAGAGGAGAAAGAATGAAATGCTTGTCTGAGCACTTAATTGGGCAATGGACGTTAGCATCATGCACAGATCAAAGGTGAGGGTCAATATGTCATCAGTACAAAAGATGTTAAGTAAGGTGGCTGTGGGGATAGGCTGTGAAATGCCTTGAAAGTGAACATAAGTAGCTTACATTTGATGCAATAGAGAAGGAAGAGCCAGTGGAGAAATGCAAACAGAGAGAACAACACGATCAAAGCAATGGGCTAGGAAAATGATTTTTGCAGCAGCATTCTGACTGGGTATCAGTGGGGGCAAG
Source organism: Chelonoidis abingdonii (assembly GCF_003597395.2). NCBI lineage: Eukaryota > Metazoa > Chordata > Testudines > Testudinidae > Chelonoidis > Chelonoidis abingdonii. The sequence goes on from NC_133771.1 coordinate 131,651,187, forward strand.
GTTGAATGTGTCAAGGCCAGAGAAAAGGATGTTACAGTAACTGGGGTGTGAGATGATGAGATAAGAGTTTTAGCTACATAAACGGATAGAAAAGGCCATATCTTAGAGATATGGCATAGAAAAGATCTGCAAGATTTAGACATGGACCTCTCTCTAGGTTCTCATACCCAGACTGAGTCGAAGATGATGACCAGGTTGTGGATCTGAGTAACTAGCAAGTTATTGGTGGTGTCCACAGTGATTGAGAAAGGAGGTAGTGCAGAGGACTTGTGGCAGAAAATTGAGGCCTGTTTCAGCCATGTTAAGCTTGAGCTGGTGGCTAGACATAGAGTTATAGAGTTTAAGGCCAGCAGGTACCACTAGATTATTTAGTGTGACTCTCTGTATAGCACAGGCCATGTCCACCCATCCAGCACCAGGGGCGGCTCCAGGCACCAGCGCAGCAAGTGCATGCCTGGGGTGGCAAGCAGCGGGGGGCGGCCTGCTGGACGCTGTGAGGGCGACAGTCAAGAAGCATTCAGCGGCATGCCTGCAGGAGGTCCGCTGGTCCCGCGGCTTTGGCAGCAAGTCAGTGGCAAGTGCAGAAGGCACGGGACCGGCAGATCACCCGCAGAAATGCCACCGAATCTGTGTGATCAGTGGACTGCTGTGCTTGGGGCAGCAAAAAACATAGATCCACCCCGCCAGCACCCACAGGCTAAACCCAACAACTGAAATTAGACCAAAGTATTACAGCCCACAGAAGATTAACTGTTATGTGTCACAGACAGAGAATAGGAGGGACCAAGGTACACCAGTGCCCCAAGCCTCCCCACATGGGCTGGGAAATGTTTAAGTGAGATATGCCCTGATAATCCTAGCAAGTGATCTGCAACCATATGCTGCAGAGGAAGGTGAAAACCCCTTGTCACGCTGTCCAGAGTGACTCATGACTGAGTGTGTCAGTCTCAGGACAGACTGTTAAAAAGCAGGGCAGACACCCCAACTGGTGGTATGTTCTATAATTAGATTTCACCAACCCAGTAACAAACATGAACTTCCACAATAGTCACAGTCTGAGCTATAGACTAGTCTGATTGAGAGGGGAGGTTCACCCTCAGTCTCTTCTATTGAAGCTATTCCACTTCGGCTAAAGAATTACAGTCACTGAATCAAAGAGGAGAATGACTGTACAGCCTGGTGGTTAGGGCACCCACTGAAGAGGTGGGAGACCAGGAGCTAGTCCTCCTTCTCCAATGACTAATTATTTGTACACAGTGGAACAGCTTCAACAGGAAAGACTGAGGGAATCCCCTGAATATCCTATAGCAGAGGTGGGCAAACTATAGCCCGTGAGCCGTTTTAAGCTGGCCCACTAGTCGCACCAGGGACTTGGCCCTGCTCCTGCCAGGGCACTGGGTCGGGGCTGACCAGCGGCTTGGTCCCGCTCTGGCTGGGGTGCTGGGTTGGGGGCCGCACCATGCTTGAAGTAAGCGCCACTTGGAGCCTGCATCCCTGAGCCTCTCCCCATGCCCCAACACCCTGCCCCAGCCCAGATCCCCCTCCCGCTCTCCAAATCCCTCTATCCCAGCCTGGAGCACCATCCTGCACCCCAAACCTCTCATCCCCAGCCCCCACCCCAGAGCCTGCACCCCCAGCTGGAACCTGCACCCCTTCTCGCACCCCCTGCCCCAGTCCTGATCCCCCTCCTGCCCTCCGGACCCCTTGGTCCAGGCCCAGATCACTCTCCTAGATCCCAAACTCCTCATCCCCAGCCCCACCCCAGAGCTCGCACCCCTCCTGCACCCTAACCTCTATTTTGTAAGCATTCATGGCCCTGTCCCACTGTCTGTGATTTGGGGGCGTGTCATAAACAGATAGCTAAGGGTTAATGTCTCTTTCACCTGCAAAGGGGTAACAAACAACACCTGACCAGAGGACCAATCAGGAAACAAGATATTTTAGAATCTCAAGGGAGGGGGAAAGTTTTTGGGTGTGGTCCTTTGTTCTGGGTCAGTGCTCTCTAGGCTCTGAGGGTGATTACACTATCTCCAGGCTCCTAATCTTCTGTTTCCAATTTGTAAGTACAGTAGAAATACAATATAGGTTTTTACATTGTTTTTTCTGTATTGCAAATGCGAGTTTGCTGAAATGTAAATGTATTTTTTCTGAATAAGGTGTTATTAATATTTCATCTTGATTACAGAGACGATTTTTATGTCTTTTCTTTCTTTTTATTAAAGCTTTCTTTTTAAGACCTGTTGATTTTCTATTCCTAGTTGAGGCTCAAGGGGATAGGAACTCTGGGCCAGGATACGTCTCCCTCAGGGAAAGACTGGGAGGGGAAAAGAAGGAGGGGGAAGGTGAATGTCCTCTCTGTTGTTAATTCAAGGAGTTTAAGTATAGTAATCTTCCAGGGTAACCCAGGAGGGAAACCTGGGAAGAGGTAAAGAGGGAGAAAAAACCTGATCTGTCCTGTGTTGTGTTTCAAGGGATTGAAGCACGGTAATCTCCTAGTGTCCCCAGGGCGGGAAGAATCTGGGAGGAAGAAAGGAGGGGGAGAGAAATGGTTTATTCCCCTTTGTTGTGAGACTCAGGGAATCTGGGCCTTGGGGGTCCCCAGGCAAGGTTCTGGGGAGACCAGAGTGTACCAGGCACTGGAATTCCTGTTTGGTGGCAGCGTTACAGGTTCTAAGCTGGTAATTAAGCTTAGAGGAATTTATGCTAGTACCTCATATTTGAACTCTAAGGTTCAGATTGAGGAATTATACTATGACAGGCCTGCCATACAATTTTTATTCCCTTATGTGGTTCTCAGGCCAAAAAGTTTGCCCATCCGTGGTACAGACTCATGTGTGCGTGTGTGTGTGTAGAAGCACTATTAAAGAACTTATGTTTTTTAGTGGATCAATATGAAAATGTACCCCTTATAATTACTTAATACATTATAGAAAAATAGAGCCAGAAGCAGGCACACTAACCAAATGCCTGTTAAGAGGCCACTAAAAAGAACTATTATTGGTAACAAATTTTTGCTTGTATAGGGTCTGAATTAGCTCCTATTGCAGTCAGCATGAAGTGTGGCAAGTCTTTGGACTCTGGGTTAAATACTGCAGTCCTTATTCATCCCATTTAAAATGGGGCTTAAATTCTGTATCCTCACCAAACTGACAGAATTTACTTTTTATAATTTCTGAGAGTTTTTCAAGTAAATCTGTTGATTCTTTTGAGTTATAAACTTTTTTATATCACTGTGATAAAGTGGGGTTTTATTCATCTTGTTACGTTGCATGTGAGTCTTACTGGCCTATACTAACGCTGTGTGTACCTTAGTTTCCCTGTGTACTGCACCAATACTTAGGTGGTGGGAATTGGGTGTGTGATTTTTGCTGAGGCCTTCAGGGCAGGTGAGGCTGCCCCACTGTTTGCACCTATATAACCTGAGACCCAGGAAGGGGGATGCAGCCAGGTGACACCTGTTGCCCAGGAAGTGAGACAAAGAGAAGGAGGAGGATCCTCAAAGATGGTATCAGAGGCTGGGTAGCTGGAAGTGGGCAGTCTGTGTGGGAGGACTGGATTCCCAAGATGGACCTGGCTGAAAGTCAGTGATGTCTGTAATAGCAAGTTCTGTTCTACGCTGTGTTCCTGTCGGTTAATAAACCTTCTGTTTTATCAGCTGTCTGAGAGTCACAACTGACTGCAGAGTTGGGGTGCAGGGCCCTCCGGCTTCCCCAAGAGCCCTGCCTGTGCAGACTCACTGCGGGAAGCGCATGGTGTGAAAAGTGGATGCTGAATATTCCAAGGTCAGACCCAGGAAGGTTGAAGCTGTGTAAGCCTCTTGACCTGGAGACAGTATGCTCACAGAGAGGAGGCATGCGCCCCCAGAGTCTTGACTGGCTTCATATAGAGTAGTTCCTGAGCATCGTCCAGTGACTACTTGGTAACTGGTGTTTGAAGTGGGATCAAACTGCACCGTGTGGACAGAGAATCCTGCAGTAAGTGACTTGGGAGCAGGAGAACAATGGGGATTAGAGAGAGATGGGCATGCTGGAGGCTCCAAGAGATGCATTTCCAGGAGGCAGACGAGTCTATGGCATAACCCCTGAGAGAAAGTGGACCCCTGAGAAGGGCTGTCGCACTGAAGGGGTTCCTCCCAGGGATCATGGGAAGCTGAGAGAGCACAGGCCTGTGAGTCTATGACCACATGGGAACAGCATGGAGATGGCCTATAATCATCTTCTTAAAAAGAACATTGTAGAGCCGTGCAGAGAGAGAGGGCTGCACATTGGAAAATTCACCAAGGCACTGCTGATTGCTCAGTTGGAAGAGAATGATTGCTCTAAGGAGCCGGTTCCTGACCCAGGTGGGACCGCGAGAGAGGCTCAGAGCAGCCAGGCAGCCCCAGGCGTCATCCCAGCCACCGACCCAACCATGAACATGGGAGGGCTGAAAGCAGTCAGGCAGCCTCAGGATCCACCTACCCAACCAGCAGGGGATCTTCATGGCTGAGTTCCCCATTGGTGGAGCTGAGACTGTTGGACCTGGAAATGGAACTGAAACTGAAAGAGCTGGAGGACTGTGAGAAGGAACGGCAGGACCGTGAGAGACAGATGCAGCATGAATTGGCTATGGCGGAGCTGAGAAGCAGAGATACCCCTACCGTGGTGAGTGGGAATGGGCCCAGGGTGGCTAAGTCTGCAGGGAACTCCGATATAAAAGCGCTGCCTCAGTTTAAGGAAGGGGATGCAATGTGCACCAGGTTGACCCTGCAAACAGGTTTTGGCATCTCACCCCCTTACTGGGTCCCAAAACCATAGAGATGTTCAGCCAGACGGATAAACTGGAAGCAGGGGACTATAGACTGTTCAAACAAGACCTGCTGTACAAGTTTGAGCTGATCCCTGAGGCATAGAGGAAAAGGTTCTGGGGTGTGCAGAAGACCCAGGGGATGACCTATCTGGAACTGGTCATGTTGATGGGGGAATACACCTGCAAGCGGGTGAATGGGGCCGGAGCACAGACCAAGGAGGACATGATTGAACAGATGGGGCTGGAGCAACTATATGAACTCTGCCCCCCTGACCTGAGGATATTGCTGGTGGACAAGAGGCCGAAGGACCTACACCACGCGGGGCTGCTGACTGATGAGTTTGTAGACAGCAGGTCGGAATATAGAATGGAATCCCCGGGGAACAGGCCCACATCAATACAAAAGGGGGGTCATCCAGGGGCTTCCCTGAAGGGAGTCTCTGATAAATCCCTCCTGAGAGGCACAGCCAGTACCCAAGGTGACTGACCCAGCCCCAGATGACCAACAGTACCTGAGGTGTAATTACTGTGGGCAGAGGGGCCACAGATGTTCAAGGACACGGACAGGATGAGCAAACCAAGCCCTCAATGGGTTTAGTGGGTGGGAGCCCAGCCGGAGAAGGGGCTGGCTCTCCAGGCAGGAGGGGCTGGCAGTTTAGCAATGGCCCAAGAGGGAGGAGTCTCCCAGGTCAGCTCCTCAGGGAGGCTTGGTGCCCTGGATTCAAAGTTCTCAGTCTACAGGGCGGCTGTGGGGCAGCCCCTGAGGAGCAAGTGTCTCATTCCCCTGGAGGTGGATGGGAAGCTGGTCACTGGGTACTGGGACACGGACTCTGAGGTGATGCTGGTCCAGCCCGAGATGGTGCTCAACATCTACCTGACCCTAACGGGCCTGTGTGGGCCCCTGTTTAAGGTGCCCGTGGCAAGGGTACATCTGAAATGGGGGGCCAAGGAGGGGCCCAAAGATGTGGGGGTGCACCATCAGTTGCCAACCGAGGTGCTGATGGGGGGTGACCTGGTGGATTGGCTGGGTGGCCCCTAGAGCACCCTAGTCATCACCCATAGCCAGAGCCAGTGAAAGGCACTCTGCCCTGACACTGGGGGCAGTGCTCTGCTGAGAATGCAGGTTCCTAATCCAGCAGGAAAGGAGCCACTGGGGACTGGTCTTGGCAGAGCTATGGCATTAGACCCAACCACTGAGAGGGAGCAGGTCCCCATTCCTTCCTCAGACGCTGAATTCCAGGCCGAGCTGCCTAAGGATCTCTCCTTGGAGAAGCTGAGGGAACTTGCTGGCTACAGCACGGCGAAAACTCTGGAGGAAGGCTGTTGGGAAAGATTCCTATGGGAGAAGGGATTCCTGTACTGGGAATGGGCTCCCCAAGGGGAAGTGGAACTGTGGGGGATTAAGAGGCAGCTAGTGGTCCCCAGAAGTACTGCCACAGGCTACTGTACCTGACCCATGATGTCCCTTTCTCGGGACTCCAGGGAATCCAGCACACCAGGCAGAGGCTGCTAGGGAACTTTTATGGGCCCGAGGTCTTTGTTGCTGTCCAACAATACTGCAGGTCCTGCGAACCCTGCCAGTGGGTGGGGAAGGCCCAGGACAAGTGAAAAGCAGCTTTGAGTCACCTGCCCATCATAGAGGAGTCTTTCCAGAAGGTGGCCATGGACATAGTGGGACCCCTCAGCAAGGCAGCTCAGACAAGGAAAAAATACATTCTGGTGGTGGTAGATTTTGCTACTCGTTATCCCAAGGCAGTGGCCTTGTCCTCTATTGAGGCAGACACTGTGGCAGACGTGTTGCTGACCATTTTCAGCAGAGTAGGGTTCCCCAGCGAGGTCCTTACAGACCTGGACTCCAATTTCATGTCAGCTCTGCTCTGGTGCTTGTGGGAGAAGTGTGGGGTCCGACACACCTGGGCCTTAGCGTATCACCCTCAGTCCAACGGGCTGGTGAAGAAGTTCTATGGGACCCTAAAGATGATGCTGAAAACCAGCATGAACCAGCACCCACAGGACTGGGACAAGTATTTACCCCACCTGCTGTTCTCATACTGGGAAGTGCCCCAGGAATCAACCGGGTTCTCTCCTTTCGATTTGCTATATGGGAAGAGAGTGAGGGGACCCCTGGACTTGATGAGGGACAAATGGGAGGGGAAGGCCTCCCCCGATGGAGAATCAATGGTGGAGTATGTACTGACTTTCTGGAAAAAGCTTGCTGATTTCATGGACTTGGTTGGGGAGAATCTAGCCAGGGCCCAAGGGAAGAAGAAGGTCTAGTACCACCACTCAGCACATGCCTACTCCTATGCCACCGGGGACCAGGTGATGGTTCTCCTTCCCATGAGAAAGAACAAACTACAAGCTGCCTGGGATGGGCCCTTTAAGGTCATCAAGCAGCTGAATGAGGTGAACTATTTAGTGGAACTGTCTAACCGGGCTCACAGCCACCAGGTGTGCCATGTCAACATGATGACATTCTCCCTGCCTTACTTTGACAGGGAGAATTTGGTACTGACTGTGTGTGGCCAGTGGGAGGAGCAGGTAGATGATCCCCTGGTGAATCTATTCCCTGAGACGGGGGCCGGCCCTTCGCTGGAATCAATTCCCCTCTCTGGCCTGCTAACCCCTGCCAAGCACGCAGAGATCCGAGAGATGCTGGGTTCCTACCAGCAGCTGTTCTTCAACCAGCCTGGGCTCACTAACCTGGCTGTCCACCAGGTGGAGAAAGGAGCCCACTCTCCTGTAAGATGCTTCCCGTTCTGGGTCACTGGGAAACCAGCCCAGAATTTGGAGAGAGAGGTCAAGGACATGCTAGCTTTAGGAGTAATCCAGCTGTCCTCCAGCCCTTAGGCCTCTCCCATGGTGTTGGTCCCCGAGAAGGACGGGTCAGTCTGGTTTTGTGTGGATTACCAGAGGCTTAATGCCATCACCAAATTCGATGCCTACCCCATACCTAGACCTGACGAGCTTCTCAACAAGCTGGGGAGGGGCTTGTTATCTCACTATTATGGATCTCACCAAGGGCTACTGGCAAGTACCTTTGGATCTGGATGCCTGGCTGAAGTCTGCTTTTATCACCCCTCTGGGGTTATACGAGTTCCTGGCCTAAAAGGGGCACCTGCCACCTTCCAGCGCCTGGTGGACCAGTTACTCAAGGGGATGGAGAATTTTGCCCTGGTGTATATTGATTTAATCTGTGTTTTTAGCCTGTTAGGGAAAAAGGCCCCTAGTCTCTTATTACTCCTAACAACTACTAGCATTAACAGGAGGCCTAATGGAAGTTTCCTAACAACCCGACTAAATGCAGACAGCCTGCTTCAATCACTATTTGATAAAAATAGATGCATGTACTAACGACATATTAATAAGGATAGAGAAGACGATTTATCAGCATATAAGCCATCTGGCCGGAATTGGGGAACTAGACACAGGTCACAAGGACCCCAAATAGGCCCACATAGCTTGCCAAACAAAAACCGCAAGTAGGGGTATCTGAACAGTCAAGGCCGCCTGACTGTCAGGGGACTGTCTATACGGAAATGAAACACAGTACGCTTGCATTTTTAAGAGGTTATAGGAGTTTGTGTATCAAATAAGGCAATTACCTAATTGTTTATGAAATATAGAACCATAAAAGGTATAACAAATGATTTAATGAAATATGCTAATTTGCGGTTTGTAGCTATATAAGCTGGAGCAGAAGCATGCTCAGGAGGCCAGCCCATCCCTTGCATGGGAGAACGCTGACCTCCACTTGTGCACAGGTGTATACTCAATAAAGGTGCCTCAGGCTGTCTGATCAAAGTACAGAGGTGGTCTTCTTTTCCCCAACAAGCCAGACCTGGGAGGACCACGTGTCCCACGTTAAACAAGTGCTGGACCAGCTCTGGGATGCAGGTCTGATAAAAGCTGGCAAGTGCAAAGTGGGGATGTCAGAAGTGTCATAGATGGGCCACAAAGTGGGGGTCGGCTGCCTAAAACCAGAGCCAGCCAAGGTGGAGGTGATCAGAGATTGGCCTACTCCCCAGATTAAGGAGCAGGTCCAGGCTTTCATTGGGATGGCGGGCTACTATCAGAGGTTCGTGCTCCACTTTAGCTCCATAGCTGCCCCCATCACTGAGTTATGTAAGAAGTAAGCCAGATAAGGTGGTCTGGACTGAACAGTGCCAGAGGGCTCTCTGTGCTCTGAAGGAGGCTCTGGTCAAGGGCCCGGTGCTGGTAAACCCGGACTTTGACAAGCCCTCAATGGTGTTCACCGATGCCTCAGACACAGGGCTGGGTGCTGTCCTAATGCAGTCATCATGAAGTGTGGCAAGTCTTTGGACTTGGGGTTAAATACTGCAGTCCTTATTCACCCCATTTAAAATGGGGCTTAAATTCTGTATCCTCACCAAACTGACAGAATTTACTTTTTATAATTTCTGAAAGTTTTTCACGTAAATCTGTTAATTCTTTGAGTTATAAACTTCTTTATATTGCCGTGACAAAGTGGTGTTTTATTCATCTTGTTATGTTGCATCTGAGTCTTACTGGGCTATACTAATGCTGTGTGTACCTTAGTTTCTCTGTGTACTGCACCAGTACTTAGGTGGTGGGAATTGGGTGTGTGATTTTTGCTGAGGCCTTCAGGGCAGGTGAGGCTGCCCTGCTGTTTGCACCTATGTAACTTGAGACCCAGGAAAGGGGATGCAACTAGGTGACACTTGTCACCCCAGGAAGGGGAAACGAGACAAAGAGAAGGAGGAGGAGCGTCAAGAAGGATGTCGGAGGCCGGGTAGCTGGAAGTGGGCAGTCTGCATGGGGGGACTGGAAGAGGGGGAATTCCCAAGATGGACTTGGTTGAAAGTCAGTGATGTCTGTAATAGCAAGCTCTGTTCTAATCTGTGTTCCTGTCAACTAATAAACCTTCTGTTTTATCAGCTGTCTGAGAGTCACATCTGACTGCGGAGTTGGGATGCAGGGCCCTCCGGCTTCCACAGGAGCCCTGTCTGTGCAGACTCGCTGCGGGAGGTGCATGGTGTGAAAAGTGGATGCTGAATGCTCCGAGGTCAGACCCAGGAAGGTCAAAGCTGTGTAAACTTCTTGCCCTGGAGACAGTATGCTCAGAGGGAGGTGGCATGTCACCCAGAGTCCTGACTGGCTTCATATGGAGTAGTTCCAGAGCATCGCCGAGTGACTCCATGACAATCACCACTTCTGATTTTTTGCTTGGGGGTGGGGCTGAATCTAATCTTTGGGGTCCCTGGATTTTGAGAATTGAGAACAGACTCACTTGTAGATAATTCCAAAATCTAAGGCATGGGTTATTTTTTTTAATTGATGTGCTTGGTCTGTAAATACTTTGAGCCACAACTATTTCTATTTACACTGCATGTAATTTTTCAATTAATTGTTGTTAGATGCATTTTACAACAACTATTGTGGCAAATAATTGATTTCACACTGATTAATTGTGACAGAGTGTGTGGTTTTTAATATATAATTGCAAGGTAAATCACCTAGGGAGAAACTGACAGAGATAGCACTGTCTTATAGTTATTTAATTCAGGGCTTCATTGGCTGAACTACAGCCTGTTTCCTGCATCTTGGTAAAACCATAGGAAGGAGCAGCTGTCCTGCATGTGAGTGCTGATACTTACATCAAACAAGAAAATCAGCTGATATAATGGAGATTGGACAGTGGACAAATGACAATGGCTGGATGAAGACAGAAAGTGCCTACTCAAGACTTAAAGGAACAAATAGAGACTGTCCAAAGGTCTTGAGAGTGAAGCTGGCCAGGAAGCAGAGCTGGGAAACAATGGAGCCTGTTAAACAATCACATCTGCTTGGTTTGAAACTTCAAATTTCCAAGAAAGAGCTTTAAATAGTATTCAAACTTCCTCCACCAGGTGCTCAAACCTCTGCAGGCTCCCAGGCTCCTGCAGCTTCACAACTAAAATTTTGAGAAGCAGGCAAAGGAAGTTGGAGCACTGGTTAAAGTTTTCTCTAATGGGCGTGCCAGGTCTGAAACAGAAAAAACCATCTCCTCAGTCCCACTCACAGAGAGCCTCTCTCTCCAGCCCCTTCACAAATGAGTCTGCAATCCACACAGCTCCATATCCAATTTTTTTAAAGCCCAAATAATTCCTACACAAAAGAGTTTGTTAAATTAGAGTTAAGGTTGACTGTGTTTCCTCACAACAATGCAAACACTGAAAAGCAAAGAAACCATAAGTTAAGGCAGAATTCACACAACTAATACCAGTTTCCAAGTGTTAGTCCACTACCACTCTTCCTCACCAACACAAACACGCTCAATTTCAGTTCAACAGTACTATCACCCTCAACTACAGTTGATCAGAGAACAATGCTGTTTCGTGGCAACTTGCTGAGGTGTTGAAATTAGTTTTTGTTCTGCTTTGGCATGAAAGCAAAACCTTTCAAACATTTTCACAAACATCAAGGGAGAGTGCATGGGTAAGGCACTGGCCTGTGGTGGGGGAGACCCCAGTTTCACGTCCCTGCTCCCCAGCAGAGTTTTTTAATCCCAGATCACTCTGAATCTGTTAGTGCAGGAACTTGAACCTGAGTCTTCTACATCACAGGCCAATGCCCTAACCACCAGGCTCTAGAATACTGTATAAGACTCACTTTCCCCTGCCTTAAAAAACTTCCTACCTTTTCAACGAAGACTTCATCAAAACCAGAACATCTCAATGAAAACAATATATTTTGATGAATTTTGTTAGTCTTAGTTTTCTCTGTTGCTGCATATTTTTGTTTTGATCTCGACGCTTCCTGTTTTGCTCTCCTGATCCAATCCACTTCCCTCCTGCACAGGCACTCTGAGGATACCAAGACTGTTCTCACCAATTCTTTTCTCATCAGAAGAAGCACATCACCAAAATGAATGAGGTAAGCAGTGTATTGGTGAAGTGTGTTAATAGACCAATGAAACAGTTGATTTGGAAGTGGCAGTTCTATGAAGTGCTGGACAAATTGTCATGACCTTGGGAGTGATTGACTAATGAGAGTTATTTGTGATGATGTGATGTTTCATAGACTGTCTTGTCATTGGATATCCCGCTGAAGTTTTCATACGGAGTTCTGTGGACTATTCCAGAAGATTATCTCCCCCACATATAGTTCAATTACGATTTTATTATGCTCATTGGCCACCATATTTCCAGGAACTCAATGAACAATACTACAAGGAGTACAGTGCTAATTTGAATGCTAGAAGGAATGATGATCTTTCATTGGCTCTTGGTAATATTGCTAAAGCGCAAGACAAACAATAAATACACTATGCTAGAAGAAAGACTTGTAAATATGGGAAAACAACATTCAAGGTTAGGGACCATGTTATGTAAATGGTGATTCTTTGTAACTTGAAGTCTTTAAATCATGATTTGAGGACTTCAGTAACTCAGCCAGTAGTTAGGGGTCTATCACAGGAGTGGGTGAGTGAGGTTCTGTGGCTTGCAATGTGCAGGAGATCAGACTAGATAATTATGAGGGTCCCTTCTGACCTTAAAGTCTCTGAGTTATTTTTCAGCTGTTCTCTAGACTCCTTCAAACACATCTGTCATTTTGAGAAAAATCTTCTTCTGTTAAAATAGTGTATTTTCACAGTTGTGGGAAAGAACTAATGCTGGAGGAGACAATAAAGATCTGGATTGTCTGAGCTGTGCTCAGTGCAAGTATGCAGTGGGGGAGAGAATTTTATTTAGAGAACATTATGTGTATCACTGACTGAAGCAGAACATTTCTGAGGGAGCCCTTTGTTAGAGTTTTGACAGCATATCACTGGAGTGCACAAGAATTTTGCTGGTCAGGATGATGAGGAAAAGGTGGATTTGAAAAAAAAGTGGCTGAGAGTAGTATTTGTACGCTTAACTTTCAAACACTGTTGGGGCCAAATATTTCCATGACTTTTATTTATGTATTAAAAGCAGTATTTGATCCTTTATGTACCATCAATTCTCTATTGTTTATGCAATAGAGAGATCTTGCAGAAATGTTTACGCTGACTGCCTGTATTGTTTTTGCAGGTAGAACTCAACTACACACAATATCCGGACTATCTATTTGAATATGATCAAATTACACCAGCATGTGACAAGGGGGAAGTCAGAAACTTCACAAAAGTATTTTTGCCAATTGCATACTCAATTATATGTGTCCTGGGCTTAGTGGGTAACATCTTTGTAGTAATGACCTTTGCTTTACATAAAAAACCTAAGTGTATGACAGATATATACCTCTTCAACATAGCCATAGCAGACATATTGTTTGTTCTCACTCTTCCATTTTGGGCAGTGAATTATGCTGCTGAAAAATGGGTCTTTGGTGACTTCATATGCAAAATTACCAGAGGTATTTATGCAATCAACTTCAATTGTGGTATGCTGCTCTTGGCCTTTATCAGTATGGACCGATACATTGCTATTGTACAGGCAACAAAGTCATTTAAACTTCGGGCTCGAACGCTAGCATACAGTAGACTGATCTGTTTGGTTGTATGGGTATTGTCAATTTTAATTTCCAGTTCCACTTTCTTATTCAGTCAAAGCTACAGCCACTCCGTCAATGAAACAGAACAGATTTGTGAACACAGATCCAATACCGAGACAAAAGGCACTACTTTGAAATTATTGCTGCTGGGTATGCAACTTCTATTTGGATTTTTTATCCCTCTGCTGTTTATGGTATTTTGCTATGCATTCATTGTCAAAAGCTTGGTGAAAGCTCAGAATTCCAAAAGAAACAAAGCAATATGTCTGCTTGTATTAATTGTTGCTGTTTTCCTGGTTTGTCAGGTACCACATAACATGGTTCTTCTTGTGACTGCCATAAATATGGGTAAATTGAATAAACTTTGTGATAGTGAAAAGCAAATAGCCTTTGCAAAGTACATTACAGAAGTCCTGGCCTTCTTCCATTGTTGTTTGAACCCAGTGCTCTACGCTTTTATTGGGGTCAAATTTAGAAGTTACTTTCCGAATATGATGAACGATCTGTGGTGCTTGAGAAACAAGAAATACAAGACCAAGAGTTCAAGGACAAGTTCTGATACCTATCACTCAAGGCAGACAAGTGAAATTATGAGTGACAATGTGTCATCCTTTACTATGTAATAACTTCAACATTATTACAAAGGAGCTTTGATTATATTCATCCACCAATCCAAACCAATTCATTATTCATGTCACAGCTAATGATTTGACTTTCTGACACCCTAAATAGTATTTCCTATGATCTACAGCTCCCTCCATCAAAACAATTAACATAAACAGAAGAATGACACCACTATGGAAAACTCGTATTAATCACTGTCTAGCTAATGTTTATGCTGTTTTCAAATACAGGCACTTAAAATTCTCCAGAGAGCTAAATTTATCAAGCAACTTCCTTGATTCTAATGAAAAATTGCAAGTTTGATTTGAACATTGCCTTGGTATTTTGGTTTTAAAATAAGCCTCAACTCAGCTATCTCATATCATAACAACAATTTTGATAGAATAACAATTTTAAAAGAATCAGAGAGGCAAATTCACCACCAGCCCAACTCCATTTATACTTATGTTATTATTAATTATTTATATTGCAGTAGTGTCTTGAGGTCTTGACTAAGACTGGGACCCCTTTGTGCTAGCATTGTATATACAAATAGTAAGAGACAGTCCCCGCACCAATGAGCTTGCATTCTGAATAGCCAAGACAGACAGAGAATGGGAAGGGACATGCTCAAGGTCACATAACATGTCTGTGGTAGAATCCTCTCCTGCATCCCCATGCATTCCAGTGCCCTAACTACTGACTGCTGCCTCCCTCTATAGTTGTGCCTTATGTCAGCACTGAATTGTCCAGAACCACGGCTTCTGAAGGGAATAGTATGTTGTTTTATTAAATACACACTGAAAGGTTTTGTAACATCAGTTTTTATCATCTGTGGAACAGAAAATCAGGTTTATTTGAGAAGAGACATTTTCCTGATTTGGCAGTGGAATTTCAGGTTGTAGACTCTTCTGAAACTGACCATTTTGTAAATTTGTCCTTGAGAAAGATAAATATTCAGAGTGGTGTTTTGGCCTATTTGCTTTATTAAATGAAATTTTAAATTCACATGAGTGATTTCTGTTTTTCACTGAAGATGGCCTAACAGGGCAGTATTTGGCTCACTTGATACTGTGATATTTATTTGGACAAACAGTGACATGGAGAAAAATCCTGAAGTCTTTTCTCAGTACTTATTAGGTATTAAAATTCCTGTTAGGCTCAATTGTGCTACCTGCTAAACTGATGCAAATCTGGAGTAACTCCACAGACTTCAGAAATTGATATGATTGAGAGCAGAATTTGGCTCATTGACTGCCATGTAACTCGGAGATAATACTGAGTAAGGACTTCAGTATTTGACCCATTATGAATAAACCTTGAATACTTATACAATAAACTGTCAGAATTATTAGTCAGTGCTAGAGGCATACAGTATAACCTAATCATGATCCAGCATTAAACTGGGATACATCTGTTATGCAATTTAGCTTTTTTCACATTTTATATTTACACATTTCAGCAATAAAGATTCAGCATAGAACTTAACTGATTTTTTAAATTATGCACAACACACAGAAAAATATGTAAATAGCATAGCTACCTTAAAATGGTTGTTATAGTTTCTTTAATACTTCTGTTTAGTTAATTAAAAGTTCTGTTTGCTGTGGGAGCTCATAAAATTGCAACAGAGGTCAGAAGAAAACTAGAGAAGAAGTCCCATTCTTTCATAAACAGGATTGGTTAGAGAATATTCTAGACAGGAGCTTGGAATCTTTGAGGGAATTATTTTGGGTCTGAAGTTACTAGCAGGCAATCAAATTTCAGTCTGAAATGGAGGGTGGGGGGAAAAGTGTAGAAAGGAGCAAAAGCAGCTGCTTTGCTTCAATCTCTACAAGCACAGCTCCTTTGCAGAACAGCTGAAATGTGGGGAAGTCACTAGCTAGATTCCGATAGATGTCTGGGGAATAGTTTCTGCACGTGGACTGTTCCCTTCTCAGATCAGTATAAGTTTTGGCTTTGGCAGAGTAACTACCCTTGCATGATTTTAACTGGCTGCAGGATGGGGAAGCAGATTGGAGCCAGCAGAGTGCCTGCCAGTGGTAGCATGACAGGGCCAAGAGCTGGTGCTGATGGGGTACTGAGGAGGGAGAACACAGATGGGACATGCTACATGGGGACTGTTCTCATTGGAGCAATTCATCAACGTTTGTAAATTAGTTTGAGATTTTCAGATATAAATGTTGTCTATTTTTTTCTGACACTTCAAATTTGAAAATTAAATATGGCTTTTATTGTTAATTAACTGTAAATTATACAAACGTGATACAAAAATACATATATTTATTCATATATAGCAAAGCATTCTTACTAGTAGAAATTCCAGCAAATAAAACTTTGATAACTGATTGACAGAAAAATAATACAGTTCTGTCTTCATTATCCTAACATTAAATAGCTGAAACAGGGTCACTTGATTATATTGAAAATTCCTTATTCATCTTAAAAACTCTATTATACAGTCTATTCAATGTTTCCTCCTTCCCCTATCATTAGATACAAGACTTTTAACTGTATTTTGCTGTATATAGTAGAAAATACCATTTAAAATGTGTTTAATATTACTTCTATGGTTTTTGTAACAGATTTCCTAGATAGTGTTTGGAAAACCTGTATAAATAAGATATGCTTGTTATAGTTTATATTCTGAGTATATTAAAAAAGATAAACTTCTTATCAATGTTCCCTCTAATTTTTTACATCCATGTGTGGAATTAATTTTTTATGTGCACCAATATGGAGGCGATGTGTGACAGGGGTGGGGCCAATGGGTTTGGAGTGCATGAGGGTGCTCAGGGTTAGGGTGTGTGTGGGGCTCTGGCTGGGGGCGCAGGCTCTGCGATGGGGCCAGGAATGAGAGGTTTAGGGTGCAGGCTGTCCTGGGGCTGCAGCAGGGAGAGAGGACTTGCCCCAGCAGCGAGGGGACAGGGGAGAGGCACCTCTTGCCAGCCACAGCAGCTCCAGAGCCAGGGCAGAGGCGTCTCTTTCTGGCTGCGGCAGCTCCGAGGCTGGGGGAGAGGTCCCTCTCCCCCATTTGTGGCCCTTAATAGCCTGCTGTATGGCCAAGCAACTTAGAGGGAACTTAGCTCCTTATTGAATTTTGTGTGCTTTTCTTCACACAAATCCCACAATGGTTTGCATATTATTAAATTGTGGCATGAGTGATGATTTTGAAATGATAGAGGACCTCAGGAAGCACTTACAATCTGGCACATTTCGTCCCTGTGACCCATATGCAGTGGAGACCCTCCACTTTTGGATCTGCTGCAGTCAGTATGGAGGTGAGGTGGGGTGGGAATGAGGGGTGACAGACTTTGACACTGTCTCCTGACCACAGAGGAAAGGACTGGGCATCTGCAAGCAACAAGGCAATAGGAGTGAAAAGACTGAGGTACGTCTACACTGCACGATTATTTTGAATTAGCTTAAACCGATATTACAAAACAGATCTAATAAAATCGGTTTAGCGCGTCCACAGTGGGATCACGAAATTCGATTGTTCGTCCATGGTCCAAGTTTACCATCGATTTTCAGGACCCGTTGCACATGTGTGGGTAGCTGTTCCTCAGCTATCCCATAGTTCCCACTTCCGGGTTTGAGAGCACAGTGCCTGATTGGGCAGAAAACATTGCCCGGGTGGTGCTGGGTACAGCCTCACCCCTCCCTTTGTGAAGCAGCAGACAACCCTTTGGGCGCCTTTTTCCCGCGAGTGCATTGAGCAAACGCCACATAGCACAGCAATCATGGACCCTGAGATCACAACAGTTATCCTGGCCGTTGTCAACCACTCCCGTACCTCTCTGCCAGCAGCATTCATCGTACACAGAGGGTGACATTTACAGTACTCAAGGAATTATTTATTTTACTTCTCTTTCACGTGCTGAGGGTGGGGGGGGGAAAGGACTGACTGCTGTTCCGTTGAACCACGCAAGACACTGTGTATTAAGCTACAGACATTGGGCGCTCAGCCAGAATGCAAATAGTTTTTCAGAGACTGCTGTGAGACTGGAGTTGTTAGTCCTCATTACCCCTCCCTCCATGAGCATGGTCCGTTTGAGTCTCTGGCTTTCCGTTACGTTGTTGTCCACGACCGCTGTGTATCCTGGGAGTTATTTTTCAAACGCTTTGGCATTTCCTGTTCTTTAAACGGAGCTCTGATAAAACAATTTGTCTCACCATACAGCGATCAGATTTAGTATCTCCCGTAAGGTTCAATGCAGGAGCTACTTTTGCATTTGAACTGCATCGCCACCCGTGCTGATCAGAGCTGGACACGTGAAAGCAGGAAAATGTCATTCTAAAAGTCTCGGGGTTTTCCTCTGTTTACCGGCACTTCGCATCCGATTCGGATTGCGGACCAGAGCGGTCAGTGGTGCACGTGTGGTACCTCTAGGGAGGCCAATAATGTCGATTTCCGTCCACACGAAAACCGCTAATCCGAGTTATCACTTTTCGAATTTAGCGCTACTTCCTGTCATTCTTGGGAGGAGTTCCGAAATCGATTTAAGGAGCCGTTTAACTCGATATTAATGACGACGTCGTGTGAACGGGTACAGCGTTAAATCGGTATATCGGCCATTAAACCGATTTAAAGTCGCAGTGTAGACCTGGCCTGAGTAGACACACATTATCCCTTCCCTAGCCTCTCCCTTCTTTTAAAATAATTCTGAGAGCAGTAGCTGGTAGGAGAAACTTTGCCACCAATGAGTCTGAGTGAACAGGGGAGGGTCCTGGAGCAAGTATAGAGACACAGAACCTCCCTGCAGATGAAGCTGTGCTGCAGAGGATGACCAAAATCTGCACAGATCAAGGGATCCTGCAAGGTTTGTGTGCTTATCCTATGTGAGTGTGTTTAAACTCGACCCCCACAACAGAAAAATTTGGAAGAAACTTTTTTAGAGTTTCCCGCCAGTGGGAATGATCTGGAGCCTAGCGATTAGCGTATTAGAAGCTGAAGGCATCACTAAACAGAGTACACAAAATCTATAGAACTCAATGCTATATTCCTTGTAAGACAGCTAAATAAATGGATCATAGTTTGTTTCAAAGGTATCTGTACACAGTGGTAAAGGGGAAGTAACAAAAATACATACTTAGGTACTTGACAAGCAGAATACAAACTGCAAGCCACCCAGAAGTCACAGTGCCATTATCATGTATGTATCTTCATTATTATAAAAACATCAGAATGCCAATACTGGGTCAGACCAGTGGTCCATCTAGCCCAGTATCCTGTCTTTCGGAGGGAATGAACAGAATTGGGAAATTGTTGAGTGATCCATCGTTCCTCCAGTCCCTGCTTCTGGCAGTCAGAGGTTCTGGGACACCTGGAGCATGAGGTTGTGTCCCTGACCATCTTGGCTAACGGCCATTGATGGTCCTATCCTCCATGAACTTACCTAATTTTTTTTTAACCCAGTTATACTTTTAGCCTTCACATCATCCTCCGGCAATGAGTTCCAAAGGTAGACTGTTGTGTGAAAACATGTTGTCTCATGTTTATTTTAAACCTCCTGCCCACTAATTTCATGAGGTGACCCCTGATTCTTGTGTTATATAAAGGGGTAAATAACACTTCCCTACTCATTTTTTCCACACCATTCATGATTTTATAGACCTCTATCCTATCCCCCCTCAGTTATCTCTTCTCAAAGATGAACAGTACCAGTCTTTTTAATCACTCCTTGTGTGGAACACAAGTCCAACACCCCTAATCAGATTTGTTGTCTTTCTCTGTACCTTTTCTAATTCTAACACGTCATTTCTGAGATGGAGAAACCAGAATAGAACTTAATATTCAAGGTGTGGGCATACCATGGATTTACAGTGGCATTAGGATATTTTCTGTTCTATTCCCTTTCTTAATGGTTCCTAACATTCTGTTCGCTTTTTGGACTCTCACTGCACATTGAGCAGATGTTTTCAGAAAATTATCTAAGATGACTCCAAGGTCTCTTTCTTGAAGGGTAACAGCTAATTTAGAACTCATCATTTTGTATGTATTGTTAGGATTATGTTTTCCAAGGTGCACTACTTTGCACTTATCGACACTGAATTTCATCTGCCATTTTGTTGCTCAGTCACCCAGTTTTGTAAGATGCCTTTGTACCTCTTCAATCCGCTTTGGACTTAACTATCTTGAATAATTTAGTATCATCTGCAAACTTCATCACCTCACTGGTTACCCCTTTTCCAGATCATTTATGATTATACTGAATAGCACTGGTCCCACTAATATCCTGCGGGAACTCCACTACTGACTACTTTCCATTCTGAAAACTGACCATTTATTCCTATCTTTTGTTTCCTACCTTTTAACCAGATACTGATGCATGAGAGGTCCTTCCCTCTTAGCTCAAGATTAAGGTGATGTTTTAGTCATGAGTATTTTTAGTAAAAATCATGTTCAGATCACGAGCAGTAAACAAAAATTCACAACCCTTGACCACCTCTCCATAACTTGTACTATATATCCCTGACTAAATCTTGGGTAGGGGAGGGCAGTGGCCCAAGGGGCACCATGGGTGCCTTTGGGCGGAAGAGGGGTGGCCTGGGAACCCGCTAATACCGGGGGGGGAGCACGGCTGATGCCGGGTGGGGGGCGAAGAGGTTGGCAGCGCTGGCAGATTCCCTACCTGGCTCCTCCTGGCTCCCTGGAAGTGGTAACATGTCCCTCCCTCAGCTCCGTGCCCTGCCCCTGCGCCAAGTGCCAGCTCTGCAGTTCCCATTGGCCAGGAACTGTGGCCAATAGGAGCTACAGGGGTGGTGCCTGCGAGTAGAAGCAGTGCATTAAGCTGTCTGCTAGCAGCTGAGGGAGGGGAATGTCACAGCTTCTGGGAAGCCTCCCAAGATAAGCACCATCCAGAGCCCACCTCATCCCCACCTGTGCCCCAACCCCTAGGTCCTTCTACATGTACCCAAAATCCTGCTGCTGGGGCAGGAGGCGAAGGGGTCGATTGCCCAGGACTGCCTCAGCAGCAGTAGGTACGGCTGGCTGAGCAGCTGCCCAAACTCATCAGGTGGCTCCCTGACTTTGATGACCTCTGTGAGAAACTTGTAGCCTTACTCATGACTGCTTACTCTGCTTAAGAGCCTTTGGCACAGGACCTTCTCAAAGGCTTCCTGTAATGGGGAACTGTGGCCAATGGGAACTTCCGGGGTGGTAGATACAGGTGAGAGCAGCACACAGTGCATCCGCCTGCCCCACCCCAGCCCCAGGAGCCACTGCCAGACATGCTGGCCACTTCCAGAAGCGGCGCGGGGCCAGGGCAGGCTGGGAGCCTGCCTTAGCCTTGCTGCCACCCTAGAGACACTTGAAGGAAGCTGTGCCTGGCTGGAGCCTGCCCTGCAAACCCTTCCTGCACTCCAACTCCCTGTCTGATCCCCCTTCCACACCCACCACTCCTCACCCAGAGCCCATTCCTGCACACCACACTCCCTTCCACACCCCAACTCCCTGCCCCAGCCCTACATTATGGGCCTGCATACAATTTCCCCACCCAGATGTGGCCCTCAGGCCAAAAAGTTTGCCCACCCCTGTCCTATAGCTCAGTGGTTAGAGAACTCTCCTGAGATATGTGGGATCCTTTTTCCCCTTCAGGCAGAGGACTGAACTGAATCTGGGCCTCCCACATCCCAGGTGAGTGCTCTAAGCACTGTGTTAAGAATTGTAAGGGAAGCACTGCAATCTCCTCCTCTGGCCAGATTCTGAATGTGGCCCAATTTGTTAATGGGACCCATGGGGAAAATACACATTTGCCCACCTTTCTTTCCCCCGTTTTTGAATTGCACTGGGATTTAGGCAGAAGCCAGGCAAAAAGATACTTAAGTAATTTTTATCTTGGAAATTTAAGTACTGGGTGAGTTTAGACACATAGAGGGTTAGGTGGCAACCAAGCAGGAGTCTTGTGGATCTCAGTGGCTCCTGAGATTGGTACTTAGGGGCCTAAAATCATGCACTGAGGCACATAAGGTCCATTATGGATCTAGGCCTCCCTCATTCCCACACAGGATCTACTCATATGGCTAGTAACAGTAAGAGAGGGAGAGCAGCCTCTGTGGAGCCATTGCACCATCTTCCACAGAAGTAGCTGAAGAGTAGGGGCCAGAAAGAATCATATCATGGTCCCTGCTCTGCTCCTGCATCAGTGCAACTACATGTTGGCCCTTCGTCAGGGCTTGTGGCAAAGCCATAATTTAACTGTATATTGCCACTTAGCCAAGAATAGCTGTTCCAGAAACCGGTATTTTACTTTAACAAAAACTAGCTAGCAGATTTGTTTTAGCTTTCTCAATTTTTGCACCCAGCACATTAAAGGTAATCATTAGAGGTGTGAGTGCCTCTTATGTAATGCTAAGTGCTTTCAGTTTCCACTTAACCAATGAGAATGAGGGCACTCATACCTCTCAGCAGGCACTTGTTACCATGCAGGAAAGAGTTATATTCCAGTTCTTCTATTCATGATAGAAACAAGAGAGATCACATACTTATAAGAAATAGAGAAAATAACTATGTCCTATATATACTTATTAAAATTGTATATGACAGCCAAGACTGAAATATGATGATACAGCACCTTGTCTCAAGCCTACCACAATGGTTTTTTGCATTAAAGCTGTAATTGAACATTTTTGTTCTCCATACCTCATTATTTCCAGAGCCGCTCAAAAAGCAACTCCTTTTGAGTTCCCATATTTGTAATCAGGCCTTTCCTGGCTATTGTTTCTAAAACACCTGTGTTACTTTTGTCTTTTCAAGAACTAGAAGAGACTGCAGAATCTTTGCTCCAAGGAGTGTGCCATATAAACAGAGCAAAAACTGACTATAAACCAAGGGACAGTGCCAAGTGTATATAGGAGGATAAATTACAACAGCGTAAGATCATCTGATATTCTTAATGTTACTGATGAATCCTTTTGTTTCCTCTCTATTGTTAGAAAAAATATTAGGGTTGGTAGATGGTGTCAGGAATGAAGGCTGTTTGGAGTAGTGACAGTGACAGAAGGACTGTAGTGTGGTAGAATTATTTTTATGACAGTGTTGTCTATAGTTTTTATGCTAAGATAAGAATGATCAGATCCCATGTTTACAGTTTTAGGGTGTCTGCTGATCCCCACAGCAGTCAGAAAAGGGAAATTATTTTTAAAACATCCAGACTTTTGAGGTAGTCTTTACACATCATGAAGAATCAGTAAGAGACACAATCTTTTGCTTTGAAGTTCACTCTTATCACCACAGAGCGCAGTGAAGTCAAATTATTTTTTCAACTTCAGCTCCTTTGTTGTGATAATTCATGAAGAGCCAAACCCTGCTTGCCTTTTTAACATAAATGGAAGTACTGACTTCAGCAGGGTGCATACGGAGAGCAAGTATAGCAGCAAGAGTTAATATACTGATGCTAATATATCAAATGTTTTCTGCTAATGAGAACAATGTGGCCTTGTCTATCTTCAAATAACGGAAATAGGAGAATGTACAAAATTATAAACCAATCAGCATAAGTTTGATCCCCAGAAAGATATTGAAACAAATTATTAAACAATTTGTTCAAATCTAGAGAATAAGGTTGTAATAGCCAAATGCCAAATGTTAAACCAATCTAATTTCCTTCTTTGACAGGTTATTGGAATTATTTGAAATTATTCATATTAATATGGGAAACCATCAAACACTAATTTAACCATAAGTTCCTTTATTAAATTTAAAGGCCAATACAATAGCTCTAAACATGCCTAAAAAGCCTAAATTATAAGCAATTTACTACATCTAAACAGTAACAAAACATTTATAAGCATTTGATTAAGAAACTTACAACCAGGCTAAACCTAGGGGTGCTTAGACCCTTATTGGTTGGCTCCAGCATGGTCAGGCAGCAGGTATTAACAATGAATCCTTTAAGATGATGCTTCTTAACCTTTACTGTAGCCTGCATCCCTTCGGTTCTCTGAAATATGTTCTTGCACCCCTTATCAAAAATCGTTGAAGTAGGTCAGTTCTTTAAACCTAGATATATCATAACTATAGAATGAAAGAGATAGAATTATATATTTATTTTAGTTTTGCAGTTAAAATTTAACACCGTAATCGTTAAAAAAAATGTATAATGTTAATACATACATAGGTTTGATTAAACAAAGTAGTTGTACTTACGTGCCTGTGCTTAATTTGAGTTTCCGATGATTTACCCTCTAAAAAAATCTGGCATGTCTCACACCCCCAGAAAGGGCATCTTATACCCCCAGAGGGTGCATGCACCCCAGGTTAAGAGCCACTGCTTTAAGAGGTTACTTTTTATACCCTTTAACAAACACATGCGGTCACTTCCCATTACAGACTCCAGCTAAAAACCAATCTGAGACCATTCACCCTTATTTCCAGTCTTAACACAGAGAAGATTTTTACAATCTCCTTTCTCAGCAGGCCCTTCCTCCTCTCCTTCTTGATGACCTACAGTTTTTCTTTTGCACCTGGGTTCACATAGGCCCTAAATTTTGAGATAACACTGGAATGAGTGGTGGGAACGACCATGCTGGATCATTTAAACACAGATTTATTTCGTTTTATTTAAAACCATCTGCAGATACCCTTATTGGTCAGAGGCCATCTTTTTAGAAACTTCCCCTTATTTCATTAGTTATTCTTTGAACCAGACATCCTTCCTACTTCATTCCTTCTGACCTTTTACATTATTATTTTCAAGGCATTCCTTCTAGTTGCAAGTCAGATCCTTTCTTTACAACAAATAGAGAGTCCCTTAAGTTAACTCTAATTCTTTAATTGCATATTTATCTTACACAGAGTGACTGGTCTAGTGGATAGGAGGAAGCTGTAGATGTGATACAGCTGGACTTCAGTAAGGCTTTTGATGCAGTCGCATTGAGTCTCATCAGCAAACTAGTGAAATATGATCTAAATAAAATTACTAGAAAGTAAAGCTTGTGAACTGGACTTCCGATACAACAGAGGTACAGGCTGTTTAAGAGAGCTGCGACTATGGTGGTTTTTTAAGTGAAAGCCTGGGTTTGGAAGGAATTTGGAAAGACCATGGAGAACGACTACCAGATGGTCTCAAAGGTGTTCTGGCAACCCATCTGTCACCTTAGGAGAGGTCAGTGGGACATTGCTCAGGCTGTTCCCAGCAAGAGTGGTGAAACACTGGCCTCAGCTGAGGAGATTGTTGAAAGCACTTTGAGGAACTCCTCAACCCTGTGGACACGCTCTCTTTTCATGAGGCAGGGCTGGAACTCCCTCGGTGAGATCAGATCTATTTCCATTGTAGAGGTCACTACAGCAGTAAAGTGCCTCCGTAGTGGTAAGGCAACAGGGATGGACAAGATTCGTCCGGAGATGTTGAAATCACTGGATAATGTTGGAGTGTTGTAATTAATGTGCCTCTTCAATGTTGCACGGAAGGCAGGTTTAGTACCTCTGAACTGTCAAACCAGGATGGTGGTCCTGATTTTTAAGAATGGAGACTAGAGGGTGTGTTCCAACTAGAAGGGGAAAAATCACACTCCTCAGCCAAGTCCATGCCAGGGTGTTAGAAAGGAGGCTATGCCCATTAGTTGAACCTCAGATTCAGGAGGAAAAATGCAGATTCCATCCCAGCCATGGAACAATGGACCAGCTCTTTGCTCTCTTGCAGATATTTAAGGGGTCATGGGAGCTTGCTAATCTGGTCTATTTTTGTTTTGTAGACCTGGAGGAAGCATATGATTGCGTTCCTCAAGCTATTTTGTGGGAAGTGTTTTTCGGGTGTATAAGGTGCCGGTGCCACTTTTGCGTGCTATCCTGTCCCTCTATTCTTGGAGTGAGTTGTGTTTGTATTCTTGGCATTAAGTTGAGTTTAAGGTGGGTATTGGACTCCACCAACAGTGTATTTTGTCCTCACTCTTGTTCATGATTTTCATGGACAGGACATCAAAGTGCAGCTGAGCTATGGAATGTATCCAATATGGGGACGTGGAGGTGGTATCTCTGCTATTTGCAGATGATGTCCTTCTTGCTTCTTCAGATTGTTACCTCCAACGTGCACTCGAATGTTTTGCTGTTGAGCGTGAAGCAGCTGGGATGAGAATCAGCAACTCCAAATCAGAGGTCATGGTCCCTTCTCAGAAAAAGATGGACTGTTCTCTCCAGGTGAATGGGGACAAGCTCCCTTAGTGGACAAGTTCAAGTAACTAGGGGTCTTGTTCACAAGTGATGGTAAGTAGGAGCGTGAAATTGACCTGCATACTGGTGCAGCAGTGGCAGTGATGAAGGTGCTGTACCGATCTGTGGTGGTGAAGTGGGAGCTCAGTACTCGGATGAAGCTCTCAGTTTACAGGTCAATCTAATCTATGTCCCCATCCTCACTTATGGTCATAAAATTTGGATAATGACCGAAAAACAAGAGAGCAGGTAAAAGGAGTGGAAATTAGGTTTCTCCGCTGTTTGGCTGGGCTTACTCTCCGAGACAGGATGAGAGGCTCAGCTATGTGGGAGAGCCTCAGACTAGAGCTGCCATACCTGCAGATCCAGAGGAGCCAGCTGAGGTGGTTCAGGCACCCGATAAGGATGACCCCTGGAAAGCTTCCTTTGGAACTCTACTGGGCACGTCCCACAGGGAGGAGGCCCCAAGGCAGACCCAGTACACGCTGAAGGGGTTACACCTCCTGGCTGGCCTGGGAATGCTGGAAAATACCCCCCCCCCATCTCTTTCAGGAGGCACTGGAACCTGTTGCGGAAGAAAGGGAAGTCTGGTCCTTCCCACTCTCCATGCTGTTGCTGCGACCCTCAGCAGGAAAAAGGCATAAAGGAAAAAGAAAAAGCAAAGTAAACGCACAATTGGCAGAAAGACCACTTTCAAAAAGTAGTTATTAATGGTTAACTGCCAAACTGGAAGGATGTATTTAGTGGGCTCCCGCAAAGGTCTGTCCCTGAGTTTGGTATTACTGAATATTTTCATTAAGGACTTGGAGGGGATAGTGTGCTTATAAAATTTGCAGATGACATCAAGCTGAGAGAGGTTGCAAACACTTTGGAGGACAGAATTAGAATTCAAAATGATCTTGATGCATTGGAGAACTGGTCTGAAATCAATAAGATGAAATTCAATAAAGACGTGCAAAGTACTACACTTAGGAAGGAAAAATCAAATGCACAAATACAAAATGGAGAATAACTGACTAGGCAGTAGAACTGAAAAACAGGATCTGGGGGTAATAGGGGATCACAAATTGAATACAAGTCAGCAGTGTGATGCTGTTGTGAAAAAGACGTCATATGTAGCATCATATGTAAGACATGGGAGACTGGTGAGGCAATCAGGTGAACTGTGTCTACTTTTGGGCACCACACTTCAAGATAGATGTAAACAAATTGGAGACTCAAGAGGAGAGCAACAAAAATAATAAGTTTAGAAAACATGACTTTTCTAACTATAATTATACATGCAACAAGTTACCTAGGAAGGAGGTGGAGCCCCCATCTTTGGAGGTTTTTAAGAACAGGTTAGACAAACATCTGTCAGGGATGATCTAGATATACTTAATTCTGCCTCAATGTAGGAGGATGGACTAGACCTCAAGAGCCCTTCCAGCTCTACATTTTTGGATTCTGTATTTTGCTTATTGCAATATTTTGCAAAACTAGGTTAAAAACATTTTTTATAAATTTGAAAAAACAAAAGTTTATGCATTGATTCTAATGGAGTTTCACATTATGGGTTTGCCCATGGAGAGCAGCTTTCAGGATCAGGACTTTAGACTGCAATATTACATTCTTTGCATCACTCTAGGTATGAGCTCAATCATTCAGCAATACATGCAGCAGGAAGGACAGAGAAATATTAACATGGTGAAACAGGCCATGATGTTGCTTAAATCTGACTTCTCAGATTTCTTTTTAAAATAATCTTAACCTTGAATTGTGTCAAGGGAAAATAGTATGTAGCTCATTAGTGCCACCTATTGCATGTTTCTGGAAACAAAATACCAATCAACAATACATGTATACTAGTGTACAGTATCTGCACCTTATGGTTAATCACTTTGAATTTTCTTAAATCTTTTAAAATTTCTAATTACATATTTCATTTGGGGTTGCTTCATCTCCTGAACTTCCTACAACTTTCCCCTCATTTCTATAATTTACTACAGATGGATACAAAGGTTTCTTTACAAACATACTGCAAAGAATAATCACATACTGTAAAGTATTTGCATGTCTTAGTCTACAGCATTAGTAATGCTTTATATGTTCAAGGCACTGCATAACCATTAATTAATTAATCCTCACAAAATCTCTTTGAGGTAAATAAATAGCAATCTATAAAATTCTTATCTGAACCATACTCCAAACATAAATTCATCAAAACCACTTGCTCCCTCATTTTCTTTTGAACAGTATTTTTTCAACAGTATTAACAAATGTTAAAACATTTAGAGAATCCTCAGTCTTTTTTTTTTTGTTTTAAATCTGTGGTAGCTCTGCATATAGAATTTAATTTGCATCCCCCTCCCTTAGTTGCATGTTTGTTTATCAACAGGGGTTGGATCAGGCCAACTCCTGTTTGGCTTACTCACACAAATAGTCCCATGAATTGAGTAATTAAGCAGAGCAGGATTTGGTCCCAAGAGCATTTTAAAAGTGATTCTCAATTTTTGCTGTGGGTAATGTGCTGCTCATTGAACTAACTACATGTGCCTTTCCTAAAGTTCTGCTGCTTTTGCTATGAAACATTCTACTGAAATGAAGTGAAGTGTAAACAGCTGTGAGAACTACTCAGTTATATGAACAATAGAGTGGATCAGAAACATTTTCATGTAAACTTTTTAATGAAAAATACTTGATTACATTTTAGTGATTTTTTAAAATTTTGATCAAAATTTTTCAAAACTAAATGTTTTAAAAACTTTTAAACTCTCCCCCAACTGAAAAAAAACCTCACTCTCTCACTTTTCTTTTACTCCTTCCTCTTTTTCCCCTCCAGCAGAAAAAAAAGTATTGTTTCCACCTACACAAAACTGAAACGTAGGGGGAAAAAAGTATTGAAAACCCCAAAAATATTCATAGGAAGTTTTTGAAAGTGAAAAATTTATTTTTAAATATTTCATAAAATATACTTATCTGTTTTCAACTAGCTGTAATTAAGATGTGAAAGTATCAGATTAAGATAAAAGCAATTTTAATTATCTGAATTTATGCTTTCAGTTTTCACGCAACAGAACCACCCATTATCCTAATTATTCTATACCAGAGGTTCTCAAACTGTGGTCTGTCGACCACCAGTGGTCCATGAGCTCCATTCATGTTGTCTGTGGATAGTTCTCTCTAAGGTACACACCAGGACGGCTGCACACGAGACTAACTAGGTGCCTGGACCCTGGAGATGACACACATGTAAGGTGAGGTAGTGGCCTTAGGGGGAATAGGAGGTAGGTAGGTAGGAGGGGGAAGTGGGATGAGGGGAAATTTGGGATATGCAAGGCTGCGGCAGCCAGAGAAAGAGGTGACTTTCCCCAGTTCCAGGGCTGTGGCTACCAGGGAGAGATGGCCCTCCTTCCCAACTTCAGCTCTGTGGCAGGAGAGAGATGCCCCCTCATTCCCAGCCTCAGCTCTACAGCCGCTGTGGCAGAGGAGAGAAATGGCCCTGCCCCTTCCCAGCGCCAGCTGGGGGTGGGGGGGTGGGGGGAGCTTGCCACAGCAGGGGGGAGAAGGCACATCCATTGCATTAGAAAGGTAAGACTACTGATATTAAGATACAAGTTGTATGCTTTTATTTGTAGAACAAAAAAGTTAATTATTAGTAAAGGTTTTTTTATATAGCACTTTTATCCAAAGTGCTTTACTATAGTTAGCAAACAGTACAAACAACATTTGGAAAGATCATTAAGTGGTCCACGGAGACCCTCAGCAATTTTCAAGTGGTCCATGAAAAAAAGTTTGAGAACCACTGTTCTACACCATTTTGCTATTATGAGTCAAACTCAGATGGTGATTTAAACTATGCAGTTGGTGTAAATTGACCAGCAAAAAAGTGTGAAGTGATCACCAAAAAGCACTCTTTGGATGGACTTAGCATCCAGGTTCCATTTCAGCAAGGTACTTTAAGCGCGTGCCTAACTTTAAACACAAAAGTCATCCCTATTGGGCAAAGCACTTAAACACCTGGTTAATTTCGGGCACGTGCACAATTTCCCTGGATTTCCAGGGATGTTTAAGTCCCACTCATTTCATTGAGGTCCATGGGGACTGTGCCTCCTTGGGCGCTGTGCTGAAGAGGGACGGGATCACTCACGTGCACCAGGTGAGGCAGCAGTTTCACTGGGGCCGGGCGTGGCGTTGGATAGGTACCAGCCAGGGGAAATAATTTACGGGGGGAGCGTCAAGCGTGAATAGCCTGGACAGGAACGGCCGGGTCGTGACCCTTTGTCTTACCTCTCCCGTTATTAGCCGGTTTTCCAGCTGCACCCCGGCCCCGCGCTCTCCACCCACAGTTACCCCAGGACACCAGCCGCCAATCCGGGCCCCTGAGCAGCTCTAGAGACCCCCGCGTCTCCCTCCTTTCCGGGCCGGGCGCCCTCCCCAAACAAGGCCCCAGCCTAGCCCCGCCCCTTCCCTTTAAACCTCCCGCGCCCGCCCGCCAACCGCGGCGCTGCTTGTTGGCACTCGCACATTCCACGTGCTGGGCCCGAGACAGGCCCTGAGCAGTTCCAGTCCCTCCCGTCGCCTCTTGGGTAGCTAGGAAGTCGGCACGGCCGCTTGCCTGCTCTCCTCCCCTGCCCTCTGCCCTGACGTTAGCGCCTCTTCTCTTCTCCGCGGCGAATCTGCGCGACCCGTCCCGCCGCTAACATAGTTTGGGCGGTTGTCAGGGAGAAACAAGATGGCGGCGGAGGAGGACACGGAGCTGCGGGACCTGCTGGTGCAGACGCTGGAGAGCAGTGGGGTACTCAATAAAATCAAGGTACTAGCAGGGGAGGAGTTTGACCCCTGGGGCGCGAGACACGTGCGTGTGTTGGGGGGGGAAGCGGGCGGAGCGGCCTGCCCTAACGGTACTAACGGCTACTCCGCCCGCCCCGCGCCATGAGGGGAAGGCGGGGCCGGGGACTCGGTTCGCTTCCTCCTGCGCCGCCCCTCCCCCAGCTGGGAGCTGCTAGGCCCAACGCTCCCCCGGGAGTCCGGGACGCGATCGCCGCACTTGTCTGGCCTACGGCGCCCGTGGGTTAGGCGGGAGCCGTGATGAGCCACTGCCCTGCGGGATCTTCCGCGCCCGGGGAGCGCCGCTGGCCTGGCCCCTGACCCACCCGCTCGGCCCCTGGCGCTGCGCTCGCTGCGTTGGGGGGCGAGTTTGCTCCCCACGCTCGCGCGGCAGCTTCAGGCCCAGGGCGCGCCTGGCAGAGCCCAAGCAAAGGAACCCGCTCCAAGCTGTTCGATGCTGCAAGCAGAGGCTGTGTAACGTCCCGGTTCAAATAGGGCCCCTCCTGAATGTCCGTGGGCCTGACCCGTGTAGCCTCATTGATGGATGCGTGTATTGATTACCGATTGATCTTTTCGATTGTATTGGTTAAAAAAGAATCGCTCTCCTGAGGGTTACAGCTGCAGGAATAGTATTAGTATTAAGAGATTTAGGTGCACCCAAGAAACACTGAGCAGATAAACAATCCCACAAATACTAAAATACAGTAGCAGATAAAAAGGGTTCTACTCTGTGACCAGCATCTCTCACATCTCCTAGAGGGAGTCCCTGGAGTGTCAGTCATCATTCTCCTCATCCTTATCATCAGCCAGGGTTGTCATCCTGGTGTGTCTCTATCCATTTCTTCCTTGTGCATACAGGCTGGCCAACCCCTTTTATTCACAGTCATGCTTGCATCCACTAAGAGTCATTCATGTACATAAAGGTTAGTGATTGTATACTATAAACTGTAAGCCTTTCTTTGTTGCTAACTCTTGGATTTCCTTTAAATGAGGTTATGTTGGCTTCTTCTTGGGTCACATAATTAATTTCTTTTAATTCTTTTGACATTCCCATTCTAAATAGACCTGTGAGGCTTCCCAGAATGCCAAAAGGATGAATTCCTTGTTTGTTTCTGGGTGCCTTTTATTCTTGGCTGCACCCATGTGTCTGAATTGAGCTGGAGCCTTGCAAATCCTGAGAACAGCCGTACTGTTTGGGTCTGACTCAAATATGTTTAAGGCTTGTGCATGCTAACAAGGGAGAGCCGTGTGTAACTGGGTTTCGGATTGGCCCCGTTGTAACTGAGTCCTTTGAATGGCTCATAGACTGGGCCTGTGTTTGCCAGGATATGAAGCTGTGGTTCTAGGGATTCCTGTCCAGACAAGCAGCTTAGACCAATACAAGGGATTTATTTGGGCAAATGTAAGGGGATTAGAAAAACCTGAAGTTGAAAAGTATATAATGACGCTATATAAAGTCACTAACTTTAAAGTATATAACTTTTTAAAGATCAGCTCGGTTTGGTCAGGTATGTGTGTCACGCTTTAAGCAAAACTGTGCAATTGAAACATTATTGTCCCCTGTAGTTTGAAATAAGTGTGCTATTTTTTGCTTCCTTTCTTAAATTTCATTCATAGATGAAAAGTGCTCACTGTATATAACGCCATATGTAAATACAGTTGATTATAGTATGGTTACTACTAGTAGTTGCTAGTTCAATTTAATTTCTTATGTAAAACCTTCCTGTGTGTGTCCTTGCATAAATCCTTCCGTTCTAATGTCCTGCAAACTGTAATTAGGCTTGGAAAGTTTTTTTTTATTTTTTATTTTTATCAATAAATGTTGGTAAACATTAATTTCACCAACATAAACAACAAAGAAATATTTTATCAATGTTTGAAATTAACAATTAGGTGAAGTAAGAAAAATGCTGCTTGAGAACTTCTTAGAGTTTTATTTTTAGGATGTTTACTTTGTTTTGACATGTGATGTTGACAGTTTGTGTTTTTAATGGTAATAAAGCTTTGTTTTTATATTTTGATGTTTACTGTCATTCTCTGATCACCCATAACTTCCTGCAACTGTGAAAATTAAATAGATAAAAACACTGAAAAATAAAGTTTAAAAGTACATGTTGGATTTATTGGTCAAACTCATTTGAAAAAATTGAACTCTGCCAAGTCTAGTTATAATACAGAAACTCGCAGTAACTGATAAGGTTAAATTTACCTGGCCTTGGTTGAGATAAAAGTAGTGAGAGACTCTTAGAAGTTTACATCCTACTCCTCACTTGGCCCCTGTGCCCTACAGAGACTTGTAAATGGTTCCTGTAGCTTCTGCTGCTAGCTCCTTTTTTTTTGCCAGTGGCTCCCACTGATGCCATGCTTCCCAGGGCTTTGGAGCGGTGCTCCGGCTCTGTTCCAGCTCCAGGCAAAACCCTGTGGCTCCGCTGCTCCAGGATCTGCTCCAAAGCCCTAATGCTTCCCTGAAATTGACAATTTTCATATCTTAAACACAGTATTTTAAATAGCCATGTAGTAGCAGCTGTCTGAATGAGGGTGAGGACAGACTTTTGATAGATAGTTGTGGTAATTTATGGGAGTTGTGCTACTTCTATTGATCTGACCGATTTTGATAGGCATTTACACTTCTTCAAGTTGATTTATAAAATGCATAAGGAATTTTTCTTACAGTACATTAAATGTAATAATACTCAAGCAAGCAATATGTTGAGTATTATGTACCTGTTAGTACTTCATTTTATTTTTTTAAATAAAAATATCTAAGTTAGGGAAAACAAGCTATGCTCTGATATTGCGTATTTATACCTCAAAATTAAACAGTCTACTTTCCAAGGATGGGTGAGCGTAAAAGCTAGAAAGTAAGGCATAGAAGGATGTGTGTTCAGTGTCATGTGGAGATCAGTAAGACATAAATGAGAGCAAACTATAAAAAGGGTATTCATGTGAGTCTGATGCAAATGAAGTAGAGAGAATGTGAACTTGTCATAAGAGACAAATGTGGAAAGACTCTAGTTAAAATAGAATATATTCAATAGAAGACGTATTATAAAGGCGACCAGTGATAAAACTGGGGAAAATATACGAGATCTATTTGCTTAGTTTTAGGCCTTCTACAGAAACTTGTGAAGGAACTTGTCCTGCAGGAGTTTGTATGTGGTTGTAATAATAATAAACGTAGTTTGCTTGGGTTTGGCTTTTCTTTATATTAATATCTTGTGCACGTTGGCATTTGTGTAAATTATTTAACTTGACAATGCAAAATGTCTGTTACTTTCTAAAACCATTAATGTTTTGAGTAATGCTGGGCATTTATTTTAGAAGTGTTATATTTTATTTACTAGTCTTTGAGCACAAGAGAATGAGTAAAGCCGTAATTTGTACACTGCCAGATACGTAAGCATGGATAAATGATATATTGGCCACTTGCAACTGATATGCATTTCTTCTTTTGCTGATACACACTTCTTAAACTGAAATTTATAATATTAATGTTCATAATCCATGACCATGAAACTAGTTAATATTCAAAAACTATCCAGGTGTGTGTTCCTTCCTGTTACTTCATGTATTCTTGTGACGTTTCTACAAAAGCTTGTTCTTCACATTCATACTCTTATTACTTGTTTCCACTAAAACTGACAACGTGATGTGTGCTGTACAAACACAAAAGAAGATTTGGTTCCGAAGAGCTTGTGCTTTTTCTTTTCTTTTCATTCAGGGAGACAGTCTTCATATGACAAAGGAAGGCCTCTACTCTTTCCCTTCCCCCTCCCCCATATCCTGCTTTACAACCACTGTTTTCTGGCTGGATATGATTTGTTCAAAATAATTGTATGCCCCTTCAGTTGGGTGAAATGTCGCTAATGACATGGGGTTTGCAGCACTCACAGCACCTCTTGGTCATAGCAATAGGAGAGCAAGACTCCTTTCACAGCATAAAGCTAACGGCAGCCTTGATAAGTCAGTTTTATAAGTTCAGCTTAAAAACTGTTTCTGTTGGGCAGTTATCAGGTTTGCCACAACAGAGGGTTAAAAAAAGAATAAGATTATATTAATTAAGATGTTATAAAGTTGATTCTTTATTTTAAAGAACTTATTAGTTTCCACAGCTCCTTCTGTCACCGTTCATGACAACTGCACCTGTATTCCCCTCCGTGGTCCATGAAGAGCATGCACTCGAGGACCCAGGCTCATCAGTCATGACCTCTCTTGGGTAGAGACCTGTGCGTCTCTCCCTCTTGACCAGGGTGTTTCCAGGGCTGCATGGTTTCCTGCCATAGTTTCCTGTGGTATCACTAGCAAGCCAGACTGCCCAAACAGGCCAGCGTCTGCACTTGTATTTCTCTTTGAAGGCTATAAATAGCTGTGATTGCTAGTAGTCACAAGTTACCACACAACTCTTTCTAAGAAGCACACTTATTCTTAAAGCAGAAGCATTACAGAGAAAATATATTAAAAACAATCTACACCCATGCTACCAAGCTTATCAAAAAGAACTCTGGTAGGAGTCAGTCCTTCGAACTCAACCAAGGGTGTTTTCTGTGGTTATAGTTTAGTAATAGCTTGAGCTAGCACACCCATGAATAAGTTGATCTTTTCTTTATACAGTTTGAACTTTTGATTTTGAGACTCTGGGAACAGGTAATCAGCAGATGGTGGTTGTCTCCTCAGGGAGTAGTTTGCATAACTGGAGGTGGGGAATTTGCATTCACTTCCACCTAGAGATTTCCCCAGGCAAACCATTTGACAATGTTTGTCCCAGAAGTCCATTCTTGTCTGGCACATTGTTCAGTGTAGTCCTTTAAAGTTCATAACACTTCACAAGGTTCACATCCTGTCTCCCCTCTAGGAGAGTGGTTATGTACAGTCCTGGCCCAGACAATTTAAAACAGTGGTCCTCAAATGTACTTAAACTTAGTAAACTCTCCCAAGGATATTGCAGAAAAGATCATATCTGTTATACCATCCATTTATTATAAAGCACATTTTATAAAGTCTATTAATTACTAATTTCCTGTCATACTCAGCACATTTTGTACTATTTAGTCTCACAGGGTGTAATCTCCAGCATTCCCATCCCTCTTACACGTATTGTTACAGAAGCAGCTTCATTTCAGGAGGACAGCTTGTTCATTAAACTAGAATGACTGTCTAGGTACCATTATAAATAATGTTAACTATACTTTTAGCATTTTTAGCTTCTTTGAAGTAAATGAGTATTTTTAAGAAATAGTTGTTCAGATTTTAAATTTAAAACTTGTGCTTGAGCTGATTTCAAGTGTTACCTACTCTACAAATAAAAAAAGGATCTCCTACTTTGTTAATGACATGAGAGCCAGATCTGCATGTGGCACATGAACAAAATCACTATGATAGGATCTTAGCAGGAATAGTTATTTTCATTGATGTAATGTGGTTTTCTAGTAGGACTGGGGGGATCATTTTGTGGCTCAGACGGAGATGTCACCAGAGGCTAGGGTGACCAGATCGCAAGAGTGAAATATCAGGACACATTGGGCGAGCAGGGTGGGGGAAATGATGACGATAGACACAGGTGCACAGCCCCGACCAGAGCCATGAGAGGGGCACACAGCCCTAGGAAGCTGCAAGAAGAGTTGTATGGCCCCTGCTTCAGCCCGCACCACAAGCCACAGAGTAAGGACTCATGGCCTCAGCTTCAGCCCCCAGTAGAAGCCACGAGGCCAGAGGCACAGGACTCTGGCTCCAGCCCCCAGCTGAA
Source organism: Chelonoidis abingdonii (assembly GCF_003597395.2). Lineage (NCBI taxonomy): Eukaryota > Metazoa > Chordata > Testudines > Testudinidae > Chelonoidis > Chelonoidis abingdonii. The sequence continues at coordinate 131,687,780 of NC_133771.1, forward strand.
GCTTCAGGACAGGGGCACAGGATCCTGGTTGCAAAGTCGGATCCAGTGGCAGGGGAGCGAAGGTTCCCAGTTCTAGTGCTGGCTCCAGCCACAGTCACAGAGGGGAGACCCCCAGTCCTGCCTTCAGCCACTGACAGCTGAAGCAACCTACGTCACAGAGGTCTGGAATCAGTGAGTCTAAATTATAGACTTAGTCATAATACATATTTAAACATACAGATTTATTTGTACACTAAACAAACAGGGGTAAAGGGCTGGGTTTTTTATTCAGTCAATAAATCAACTTCCCAATTTACATACCTCTCAGATATTCCAGAAGTCTACTATTTCTTGGATAACTTTTCCATAGTCATGACTTGCTTCTGGGCAATCACAAAGCTGTAGAAGTCCTTGCAACTCATCTGGAAATTCATTTTGACAAGGGTTTCAGTCCGCACCAAGACTGTGCTGCTTTGATTCTGGACATCAGTCCATGCACCTTTCATGACTGAAAATACACGCTCTGAGTATGCATTGCTTATGGGTATACTGAGCACATATGACACCAGCTTTGCCACGTTCAGGAGTTCAGTGCTACTGTCTTTGTTTCTCAGCACTTGAGACCAGAGTTCCCCACCTAAATAGTTTCCAGGTTCCAACTTGGAGTTGATGTCTTTGATGATAGAGCTGATCAAGGTCCACTGTTTTCTGAAGGTATACAGCTGTCACGGCCGCAGACAGATCCTAGTATTCGAATACCTTATTAACTTTGATGATCAAGCACTGGGTATTGAACAAGTAGCCAGTTGTTGAAAAATCAAACCATTTCTTCAAATATAGGATCGACACATCGTAAAATTTCATGAAATCTTTCTGGAGACATGTAGCAGTGACAGGCAGCATGTCAGTTAATGCATTTTCAACTTTGGAGCCAAAGAATTTGTCATTTTTCCATTGCTGAAGTTTAGTTCTCAGAGTATGCATTATGACATATACTTCACATGCTGTGATACTCTCATTTTCCAAACAGAGCACAGTATCATTGAAGATTTTCAGGACATTCTGGAGGAAAAATAGATGAACCTCAACTTTGCTAGGTCTCTCACCTTGTTCACCGTTTTTGCTGTCCGAGAACAGCATCTATAGAAATTTTGGGCACTTCTCACTGCCCAGAGAAACAAAGTAGCACTTAATAGCCTGCCACACGTTTACAAGCCTGTTTACAGCTGGAAAAAGACTCAACCAGCACGTTGGAACATGGCACAGTAAAGTGGCATACTCTATAGCCACAAAGTCAAACATATCCTTCAGTACTGCTACTCTTAGCAGAACTGCTGAAATAATTGAACATCTTAGTCACCAGAATCTCAGTGTCAATTTGTAGGGTATTGCTAGCATGTTTCATGGCGTTGTGCACAACATAGAGAGGGCAGTTTGCTAGCAAGATATTTTCATTTTGTTTTTTTAAATTCTGGTACACTGATTGTCGCTTTCCGTAATTCACATTTGCATTATCAGCACAGTAGGAAGACACTTTGTTTAGGTCTAGTTTCTGTGTCACAAGTTTTTCAAGTAAAGTGTTGCTTATTGCCTCTGCAGTCTCTTCACTTTCCTCATAGAAGTCTAACAGTTTATCTTGGACCTCATGTTCAGGAGTCCAGGTGTCAGTGATAAGGGGAAGGTTTTCACATTGCCACAGATGCATCTAGCAAGGGCAATGAGAAATAGGGACCATCTGGCTTGCTGAGGTCTTTTAAAAATTCTGTGGAGAACGGTGACAGCACATTTTTGATCAATGCCTCTGCTTTAGTCCGGCCATAGCTGATGTGCTTTGCAATCGTTGAATCTGGATACAGGGTAGGCGCCAGTTTAAGTTCACAGTCACGCAAGCGATAGGAGTGTTGATGGGCTACTGTGCAGTAAACTTGAGTTAGCTCAGTAGTGATAACCTTGTTGAAGGATTCATTTGGCTTGCTGAAAAAATGTGAGACCAAGGTACTGCTCTTCTGAGTCTGGGTGTTCTGTCCATGATTTTTTGATTCGGCGTGATGCTTAACATCAGACTCACCACCATGGCAAATGCTAAATTCTTTCCTGCATGCTTTACAAAAGGCTTTTGAATCGCACTCCTAGGATTTCCAAATCCAGGTGTAAGTGGCTTCTCATTCTGTCCTGTATCTGCACTGTCTTTTTTTTTTTGTGTGTTTTTGGTAGTTGGCTTCTCCCTTGCCATTGCCATTTCAGTTGGGTTTTCAGCTGAAGATTGTTAGCTTAGCTAGCCACTGCAAAGAACTACCACTTATGTGTTATTACATGCCCACTGTAGTTTGTCCTACGGTATACACTGTGGTTCAGAACTGTAAACTACATATCCCTACCATAAATTTGCATTACACCAGAAAACAACCTGAAAAACCAAAATTGCCAGTGGATAACCAGTCACAGTCGGGTTTAATGGGACATTCCCAATCAACTAATTTTCTATTTCACTACCAAATGTTACATTTTACCTGACTCTCTCGACAAATGGTGACCCGATTGTACGTCAAGCAGATGTACACTGCCAAGTGCAATCCCTGCTTGCTAATATGGGTAAGTGAACTGGGCAGCAGGTTAGCAGTGCTTGCTCCCAGCCTGCTCTGTAGAATCAGCATGTGCAGAGAGAGGCAGGTGCCTCCTTTCCTTGACTCTGCCATGAGCAAGGTGGACCGGTCTGCACACACTCTGCTGGGTAGAAAGATGCAGCCTCTGACACTTACCTCAGGGACCTGCCGGCCGCTTCCTGGGAGCCACCTCAAATAAGCACTGCTGGGACCCACCACTGCATTCATTTGAGGCGGTGAGCAGCAGGAGGGGCGGGACTGACCTGGGGCATGTATGGCATGGCCAGAGGCACGCTGGTCTGCCTGTGTCATAAGGTATAATTCCCAAATCTGAACCTTAGCGTCCAAAATTCTGGTACCTGCATGAATTCCTCTAAGCTTAATTACCAGCTTAGATCCTGTAGCGCTGCCACCAACCAGGAATTCCAGTGCCTGGTACAGTCTGGTCCCCCCAAAACCTTCTCTGGGGACCCCAAGACTCAGATGCCTTGAGTCTCACAACAAAGGGAAATAACCCACTTCCCTTCCCCCCCTTTACCTCCTCCCAGGCTTCCCCTCCCTGGGTTACCCTGGAAGATTACTGTACTTAAACTCCTTGAATTACAAAACAGAGAGGACAATTTACCTTCCCCCCTCCTTCTTTTTCCCCCTCCCAGACTCTCCCTGAGAGAGACAGTAATCCTGGCACAGAAATTCCTATCCCCTTGAGCCTTAACTAGAAGAAAAATCAAACAGGTCTTAAAAAGGAAGCTTTTAATAAAAAGAAAGAAAAGACATAAAAATTGTCTCTGTAATCAAGATGAAAATATTACAGGGTCTGTTGGCTTATAAAAAAATAAACAAACAGCCTTATTCAGAAAAAATACAATTTAAACATTTTCAGCAAACTACACACTTGCAAATACAGAAAAACAATGTGAAAGCCTATATCGTCTTCCTACCTGTACTTACAAATTGGAAATAGAAGATTAGAGAGCCTGGAGATAGTGTGATCACCCTCAGAGCCTAGAGAGCACACAGACACAGAACAAAGGACCCACACCCAAAACTTCCCTCCCTTGAGATTTGAAAGTATCTTGTTTCCTGATTGGTCCTCTGGTCAGGTGTTGTGTTTTACCCCTTTCCAGGTGAAAGAGACATTAACCCTTAGCTATCTGTTTATGACAGCCTGGACCTGTTCTACCAGCATGCCCCTTTCTGTTGGGGGTGGGCCCGTGCTGCACCACACAGCTCCCCTGCCCAGTGCCCCCTGGATCCATTGTGCCTTGCACTCCCTGAACCCACTATGCCTAGAGCTCCCCAACAACAAATGCACAGTGTTGTGCACACCGCCCCGCCCACAGTCCCACCACAGCTGCCCAGCACCTCACACAGAACCTCCCCCAACTTGCTAGTTTCCCAATACACACATTTTCCCTCCCAATGCCCTTCTCCACAGCCCTACCACCACAGCTACACAATGGCCCCCACTCACACAGCCTACCCAGTGTCCCATTAAACCCGACACACACAGATCTCCCTCACTTCCCAACACCCCCTCCAACAGGCCCACAGTGCCTAGCACCCCAAAACACAGAAACCTCCCCCACTGTCCAGTGGCCTCCACACCCTCACAGCCCAGCACCCCCCACACACACCTCCCAGACATTCACCATCACATCCTACCCCCTTCCCTGGCCGCACTCACGAGCCCTGCTGGGAGGCCTCTAGCTCCTAGGCTGAGAGTGGCTAGGGGAGTCTCCAGATTCTCCACGTGCTGCACCTGCCAGAAGCACAAGCTTTGTGGTTGGTGGCTCCCATTGGCTGCCAGAGTCACGGAGTGGGGCTTACAGGCACTGGCAGCATGCAGAGCTGCCTCCCCCTCCCCCCACCCCCAACCAAGAGTTAGAGGGACTTGCCAGGGGCTGAGATGGGCAGTCCCAATGGTGCTTACCTGGAGCGGCTCCCAGGAAGCATCCGGCAGGCAGGTCCCTCTGGGTCGTAGGGTCACAGGTCGGGGCGGAGAGACTCTCTGTCCACTGCTGGCGCCTGCAAGTCCTGCTTCTGCAGCACGTGATAGAGACCTCCTTGCTTCCTCTGTGCCTGGGGCTGCACTGCAGGCTCCTGCCAGCGGGCAGGTGCCGGGAGCTGCCCCAGGAAGAAGAGGTGAGCAGCACCGGCGGCAGCGTGTGGTGCTTCTTCACCAGACTGTCCCGATATTGGGACAAAGTGTGTCCCAACTGATGTAAAGGTTGGGATACGGGACAAGTCTCCTAAAATTGGGACTGTCCCGACAATATTGGGTGTCTGGTCACCCTACCAGAGTCCCTCTTCTTTTAGAGATGTTTGGAAGGAGTACCAAGGTGTCTAGAGAGAATTACTCATCCTGTATCTTGGAGAACCACTGAGTCCGCCTCTTAATCTGCCTAAGGAGCAGAGACTGGTAGCCCTTGATCCACTAGTTCCTGTCTTCCATTAATAAACAATTAAAGAGAATACTTCAAGTGTTCAATCTGATTAGGGAATGCTTTGTTTAACCTGCTGTAAGTGCATTTGGCTTCTATGGCATTAGAAGAGTGAGAGAAATCTGTTTGAAACCAACAAGGAAGTTAGGTAACTTGTAAAGAAACAAAATGAGGTAAACTTTAAATGTTAGGTGCTGGTGGGGAAGTTAACTATACTCTTTAAATTTGTAAGAATACTGTAATTACTTAGTTGATTTCTTAGGGTATGGCTACACTCACACTTTACAGCACTTTGAAATTCCAAGTGTAGCCATACCCTTAAAAAAAAAAAAAAAAAAAAGGAGGTTGTAAAAAAGTTGACTGATTCACAAGGGCTGTTACCCAACGTTCCCAGAAAAAATCAAGCACTTCATGGACTTTTACTGTCAAATGCAATTGTAAACATTGAACATTCTCACTGAAGGGAAATCTTTGCTGGGAATATTGTGTCTGGAGAAGCCTTGTACTAGAAAACTTTTATTATAGTAACTGCTGTGCCTGAAATATTGTCATTTCAACTTCTGTGAGGGGCAAAAACCCCAGTAATGTTCTGTCTTCTTAACCTGTGTTCAGAAAACATATATTGAGTCACACGCACACGCACACACACCCTGCGCTGAGCACTGCAAATTTCACCGCTGTAAAGTGCCAGTGTAAATGGTGCTCCAGTAGTGGGAGCTACTTCCTTCATGGAGGTGGTTGGTTGTTTCATGTTTGAACACTGGGAGAGAGCTATGCTGCGACTATACAAGCCACATTAAAGCACTCCCATGGCAGCGCTTAAACGTTGCTAATGAAGATGTGCCCTTAGTGACAACCATACAACACAATTCTCATAACTTCATATGCATTCATTATATACATATATGGAGAAAGAAATGACGTTCAGCAGGTCATAACTTTTCCCCTGATACCTTACAAGGCATGCTTTATGTGTAATATAATTATATTCCTCATCTGTACATGGGGAGTTACAGGGTGCTTCCCCAAGGTACAGAATGTCACACCAAGTACGCTATATCCACTGTATCATACTTGTCCACATGTTCCTTGATCTCCTCAAAGAATTGTAATAGATTGGTGAGGTATAATTTCCCTTTACAAAAGCCAGGTTAATTTTTCCCCAACAAATTATTTTCATCTACATGTTTGATAGTTCTGTTCTTTACTATGGTTTCAACCAATTTGCCTGGTACTGAAATTATCTTTACTAATCTATGATTGCCTCTGGAACCCTAGCTGTATGGAAAGCCTTTGGGTCCAAGTTTCCATGCAGCTTACAGGCAGTTCTCTTTTGTGATGGTACCTTTTAATTTCCATCTAACTAGTTCACTCATTTTGTATAGGTTCCCTTTCTGAAGTTAAATGCTAGTATGATGTGCTTCTTTGGTATTTCTCCCCACCGCTAGTCCCACAAGGATGTTAAATTTAATTATGATATAGCTGATATTACTGAGTGATTCAGCTATATTCACCTCTTGGATCAGATACTGTGTTCCACTTAGGACTAAATCAAGAATTTCCTCTCCCCTTCGGGGTTCCAGGACCAGCTGCTCCGAGAAGGAGTCACTTACAGTATCTAGAAACTTTTATCTCTTCATCCCGCCCTGAAGTGCAATGTACTCAGTCAAGATGGGGATAGTTGAAATCCCACATTATTATTTAGTTTTCTATTTTTATAGCCTTTCTAATCTGCCAAAGCATTTCACAGTCACCATCACCATCCTGGTCATGTGGTCAGTAGCATATTCCTACTGTTATATTCTTATTATTCAAGCATTGAATTTCTAGCCATAGAGATTCTGTGGTATAGTTTGATTTATTTAAGATTTTGACTATATTTGACTCTGCTTTCTTTCACTTGACCTACTCTGTCATTCCTATATATTTTGTATCCTTACCATGTCCAATTGATTATCCTCATTCCTCTAACTTTCTGTGATGCCTGTTAGAGCAATATCCTCATTTAATATCAGGCACTCAAGTTCACCTATTTTAGTATTTAGACTTCTGCCATTTGTATGCAAACACTTATTAAGTTTGTCACTTTTTAGGTGTCTGCCATGATCTGATGTAATTGAATGGGACTCTTTCATTTGACTGTTTCTCTTTGATTCTTGTCTGTGCTTTATCAATTTTTAGCCTGTCCTCCTTACTAGAATATAGACTTCCCATTAATAGATGCTCCCCTAAGGAATGTCTCTGTCTGAACTGTATGCTCCTCCACAGCTATTTGCTTTCCCCCAGCCCTTATTTTAAAAACTCTACAACCTTTTTAATTTTATATGCCTGCGGTCTTGTTCTGTTTTGGTTTAAGTGGAACCATCTTTCCTGTATAGGCTCCTGCTTTCCCAAAGGGTCCCCCAGTTTGTAATAAACCTAAACCCTCCTCCATACACTATTGTCTCATCCATGCACTCAGACCTTGCGTTTCTGACTAACTGGCCCTGCGCATGGAACTGGAAGCATTTCAGAAAATGCTGTCATGCAGGTCCTGGACCTCAGTCTCTTACCTACCAGCCTACATTCAGCCTCTATGACCTCTCTCCTACCTTTCCCTATGTCATTGGTACCTACATGTACTATGACCACCAGCTCCTCCCAGCACTGCACATATCTGCCTAGATAACTTGAGAGATTTGCAGCCTTTGCAGCTAGCAGGTAGTTCACCATCTAAATGGATGAAGGTTCATTAAAGGTATGATTTATTTTTTATTTTTTTTCAACAAATACAAGGATAGAACAAAATGCTGTACCTTGGAATATTCCATGAGGGATGTAGGGAGACTCAGACATAAGGAAGTATTTATGCAAGACTTAAATTTGAATGTTCAAGAAGAAAAATCGAATGAATGAATGAAAATGAATCCAAAAAAATAAAGCTATACTCGTTTTACAGAGATCGTTTTATACCTTGAATACTGCTCAGATTCATGAGTTTAGATTCTGTTGCCTGTCTCCTGACCAGACACTGCAGAAATATCTATATCTTGCTATTAACATTTTCTTAATCTTTGAGTATATTGTTTGTGTACATTTCCTTGTCATAGAAATGTATATTAAATGTGGACATTTCAAAGACACATAAAGGACTTAAATGTCCAACTTGTATTCAAAATTAATAATAATTAGGTGCCCAGTCCCCCCTAGGCAGTGTGGTGTTAAAAAAAATAATTAAAAAAAAAAAATAAAAAACCCCCCCACCCTGACAGTAGAAATGACCTAGTAGGCCATGTACAGTGGAACGTCAGAGTTACGAACAACAGCATTTTTCTTCTGCATAGTAAAGTTTCAAAGCTGTATTAAGTCAATGTTCAGCTGTAAACTTTTGAAAGAACAACCATAATATTTTGTTTAGCGTTACAAACCTTTTAGAGTTACAAACAACCTCCATTCCCAAGGTGCTCATAACTCTGCGGTTCTGCTGTAGTTCACGTTCCTATTGTTTCTTCCCTTTGTTTTTTTTAGATTGTGAAAACTCTTCTTTCCCAGCCCGAAACCACGTTTAATATAATGATGACATTTAGGTGTATTAAATTCAATACAAGTACCTCTGGAAGAAGCTGGGGTCAGTTTAAACAAATACCTGGCAGGCTACTTGTTGCTTCTTATGTTCGAATTGTGGGGAGAAAATAGTGACTGCAAAAATACGATTTCTTTTTTAATTTGGTAGGCAGAACTACGAGCAGCTGTATTTTTGGCACTTGAAGAGCAAGAAAAAGTAGAGGTAAGGAGATAAAATAATGTAATTTCTACGTCAGCTTTCAGTAAACTCTTAATGCAATAAAAAGTACAAAAATACAAATAAAAAGTTCATTTTTTGTCACTTTGCCAAAAGTATGTTGATAACCTTAAATTCTTACTGATTTCAGTGGTAACAGGATCAGGCTTTAAATATGGCAACAGAAATATCAAGATTTTACTCAAAATTTTCTAGTTTTTTAGATGTTTGGGTTACAACAGTGAGACGAAGTGTTGGAGTTTATTCACTGAAAAATATAAAAAACTGTCTTTTCTGTTTTTTCCTTTTTTATAAGATCTGGTTAGATTAATAACATCTCATTCACAATCGGTTAGCTCTCTTGGGTAAACATTGATCTTGGCTAGTTTTCAAATAGCATGTTGTCCAGAATGACTCTAAAGAGGATAGGAAAGAGACAAGGTGGATGAGGTAATATGTTTTATTGGACCAACATTTGTTGCTGGAAGAGAGAAGCTTTTGAGCTTCACAGGTCCCTGCAGAAGAGCTCTTGTCTCTTCCACCAGCGGAAGTTAGTCCAATAAAAGACACTAGCGCACCCACCTTCTCTCTGTCATATCCTGGGACCAACACAACTTCAACAACACTACAAACATCTAAAAAAATACACCAGTCCGTCAAGTATGTTCAGAAATTCTTTTAAAATGCTTCTTATTGACCTGAGCAATGTCATATCCGATCATAAGACTTCTGAAATGTAAAAGATGGAAATACTTTCAAAAAGCACGTGATGAAAAATTAATTAATGCATGCAGTTGCCAAGAGTACTTCTGCATTTTTAAAAAAACATTTTAAAGGAACTTTATCAGTTTACTCATGTATAAACTTACATTTAAAATTAGAGCCTCTGAATTAAAATATAAAGTTTAAGAACATATTTCTCATTTGCAAATTTCTGTGCTTTTTGTTCTTTTGGTGACTCTGCAGCAACAGTTAACACAGACAAAGGCTGTCCCTGGAGATGTACAGACATCATTATTAGACTGATTCATGAACAGTGATATTTTGGTATGCTGGTGATCTTGGTTTAAAATTTGGCATTATCTAAATAGTATAGTGATTTTTTTCAAACCAAAAACTGCATGTTAATTTCTCCTTGATTTTAAAATGTAGGTTAAATAGAACAGATCTAGTAGGGGAAATTAGCACTTAGACGCTTGCCGGAAGGTATTGCAAAAAATAGAAAATAAAATTGTTTAGTAATCCCATGTTAACTAATAGTTTAGTCCATATTTTCTTGAAGAATCTGCAAATTCTATTTTAAAAAACAGAGCAAGTTCAAAATAGTAGGGCTGTCAAGCAATTCAAAACAACCTAATTGCGCGATTAATCATACTGTTAAACAACAATAGATGTTTGTATGCCCCTTCATGATATCTGGCATGTATGCTGGTTACAAAAGTCCCATGCAAATGCCTGATCTCACTTTCTGTTGACATTGTAAATAAAGAAGAGGGCAGAATTATCTCCTGTAAAGGTAAACAAACTTGTTTGTCTGAGCGATTGGCTGAGTGCACTTGTGGGCTCTAAAGTTTTACATTGTGTTATTTTTTTGTACATAATTCTATGTTCGTAAGTTCAACTTTCATGATAAAGAGATTGTGCTACAATACTTTTAGGAGGTGAATTGATACATATTGTTTCTTTTGTATATCATTTTTACAGTGCAAATATTTAATAAAAATAATATAAAGTGATCAGTGTACACTTTGTATTCTGTGTTGTAATTGAAATCAATATATTTGAAAATGTAGGAAAAAATTCAAAAATATTTAGTTTCAATTGGATTCTATTGTTTAACAGTGCGATTAAAGCTGATTAGTCACAATTAATTTTATTTGCATTAATGGGGTGAGTTAACTGCGATTAAGTGACAGCCCTACAGAATAAAATTGGCAAACTTCTATTTTTCAGTAGTTGTTTTGCTCAGCTGTTAAACTTGTAACTTTTTTTTCACTGTATGGGAAAAACATAAAAATTCATAACCTGCTGAACTGTTCCTACCTTATAATAATGTTTCTATAGCCAAACTATAATCCCCTGGGGGTTTGTAACAGAAATATTAAGACAGCCTTAATTATGGCCATCTAAATTTACTAATTACTACTAGTACACTTAGTCTAAAAGCACATTTTATTTGGTAAAGTGGATTGTTTAAGCTGTGAGGCCTGTATGCCCAAAACTCTTGGTGAGGCGTTAAATTTCTTTGCAGTACAGGGAAATCCTTATTAATTGTCCTTGATTTTTCATCTTTCAACAGAACAAAACACCCCTGGTAAATGAAAGCTTGAAAAAGTTTCTAAATACAAAAGATGGTAAGCTCTTCCCTGTTCATTAACTTATACATTCCTAAGATATGACAAATATTTTGAAGAAAATGAAAGTAAATCCATTTGTTCTTGTTTTGCAATATGATCCTGATGTTGGTCATAAACAGATCGGCAGTAAAGATAGAAGCCAATCCTGCTCCCATTAGATAAAATATCAAAACTACCATTGCACATGCTGAAGTCAAGATTGAGTCCAGAGTTTTTAAAGCTAGGATTCTGTTATTGCCATAGTCTCAGTTGAGAGGACTGATTTCTGTAGGTATTTGAATTAATTGCTGAGGAAATTTTTTTCCATTGTTTTGTCATTTGTTGATTTACAATAATTCAGTTGAGCCTTTTTAGTGCAGCAGAAACAGCAACCTGAAGCTGTAATATGAAAGTAGATTGTAGAGCTACAGCATTAAAAGTATGTGTGGGACAGACACCAAGAATAAGATGTCTTTGAGCTGGATTTTTATATTATTTTATTTATTTTTTTAAAAGATTAAATGGAGCATAAATTTTAGAAGGAACCCTAAGCCCAGGTCTACACTACGAGATTAAATCGATTTTAGATACGCAATTTCAGCTACGAGAATAGCGTAGCTGAAATCGAATATCTAAAATCGATTTACTCACCCGTCTTCACCGCGCGGGATCGATCCGCGCGGCTCGCCGTGTCGAATCCGGAAGTCCGGTCGTCTAGCTGGAGTTCCGGAATCGATGTAAGCACGCTCTGGGATCGAGATATCGCGTCCAGACCAGACGCGATATTTTGATCCCTGAGCAATCGATTTTAACGCGCCGATCTGGCGCGTAGTCTAGACGTGGTCTAAGTTTTGCTCCAGCAGTTTTGGTTTAATTTAAATGTCTTCCTGATATGGATTGAGGATTAGGTAGTTAAATACCTAAACCAGGCCTGCAGAATTATGAGTGGACAGAGGAGACCAGACTGAGGCTTTCTTAAAAATCATGTCCTTAATATAAGAGAATTTAATTCTGTTTGATCTGCCAAATGATTTTTTTCTTTTTTCTTTTTAGGTCGCTTGGTTGCTGGTCTTGTTGCAGAATTTCTTCAGTTTTTCAATCTTGACTTTACATTGGCTGTTTTTCAGCCTGAATCAAGCACAGTAAGGAAGATACTGTTTTTAATCATATGCTAACTTGACTGTTAGAATCTGAAATGAACAAATGCAGAAGCTTTATTGGATTTGGTTTTGGTCTATGCCAGTTACTGAAATTTGTATGCTAAATATCAGCAGGGCTGCCCAGAGGATTCAGGGGGCCTGGGGTCTTCGGCAGTGGGGGGCTCCCACTGCCAAAGTGCCCCGAAGACCCGTGGCAGGAGGGTGCTGCCACTGAATTGCCACCAAAGACCCGGCACTTTGGCAGCAGGTCTCAGAGCAGAAGGACCCCCCGCCGCCAAATTGCCACCGAAGACCTGGAGCGGAAGAAGCTCCAGGGGCCCAGGGCCCTGTGAGAGTTTTCTGGAGCCCCCGGAGCGAGTGAAGGACCTGACTCCAGGGGCCCCGAAAAACTCTCGTGGGGGCCCCTGTAGGGCCTGGGGCACATTGCCCCACTTGCACCCCCCACTCTGCCCCGGGTGGCCCTGAATATCAGCAGGAACTTAGTACGTGTACATGTATCCCTACACTATCCCAGGCCATAGACTGTCACAAGTACAGAAAAAGGATGCTTATGTAATTAAGTATTCATAGGTTATGGTTTTTTTTTAAAGTTGACTCTGCTAAAAGCATAAGTGCTTCATCAGTTCTTTTTTACTCTGTCATTTTTAAATAAATCAGTTTTATCTGTGGAGCTATCTGTGCTCATAATAGTGCTCATAATAGTCAGGGATTCTATTAATCAAATAGTGACGTTCCTTTGGCCTGTGTGCCAAATTTTACGTCTCTATTGTGGAAGAAATGAACTCCACTCTCAGGTTGGAAGCAACAAAATCAAAGACAGCTTTATTCAGGACATGCAATTGCAAGGGAAGAACACAGCTGACAGAGAGCATCCCTGCCTCAGTTTCTCCAAGGTACAAGCAAAATCGCACAAGCATTTATACCTCTTTGTGATATGCATTAATTCAAAACATCTGCATTTTATTTAGGCTATTTGCTATCTATTCCAGTATTTTCTCACTTTCTTTTCTCAAACATTGTTACCTCAAGGCTAGGTCAGACTTACTATTCTGCTGTTTTCCACTTGCTTCTGATGTGAGCCCTGCTTCTACAGGGCTCTTGATATTAGGCTAAGACTTGACAGAACAGTTGCTTTGTCTCTGACACTTAAATGGCTGCACTTAAACCATCTCTTTCTTTCCCTGCTTCCACACTATCAATGAAGCAATACTGAACTGAGAGTAAAATAACTCACTGTATAATGTCAGAAAGTGGTTCTGCTGTAAGAGAAACTGGAGGAAAAACAAGTGATTGTATGCAAGTGAGCCAAACAACACAATAAGCAACAAAGTTGTGTGCTTGGGGTGTTACAATTCTGTTACGGAAGGAGGAGACCGAAAATGGCTTTTTTTTTTTTTTTTTAAGTAGTACTATTTTTTAATAATGGAGATATACCCATCTCCTAGAACCAGAAGGGACCCTGAAGAGTCATTGAGTTGAGTCCAGTCCCCTGCCTTCACTAGCAGGACCAAGTACTGATTTTGCCCCAGATTCCTAAGTGGCACCCTCAAGGATTGAGCTCACAACCCTGGGGTTAACAGGCCAATGCTCATACCACTGAGCTATCCCTCCCCCCTGTATTTAGCTATGTCTTCTAAACGCTTTTTCAATTATAAAATACTTATATATGACATTGATTATTTCTAATTTGAAAATATTTTTCATCTGTTTTAAAATGTTAATTCCTTCACAAAGTTTTCATTCTTATTGATCACTTTTCAGTTTAGTTTTCTAGAATCGTTGCTAAACTAGTTATTTAAGCTTGAATTTGAGCAAGAATGAATTTTTTTCACGTGAATGGAATATTGATTTCATATCCATTTTAAAAAGTGGCTAATATAAGGCATTTGTTAATTCAGTCTAGATAAACAGATAAAAACTGGTGATTCATATTAAATCCTAGTGGAAGGACTTTTGCCCTGTTTTGCAGAAGAAAATTCAGAAAAATCTTCTGCAACTGACTTAATCCTAAAACCACCTAGACTCCCATGCTGTGCTAAATGTCCTCAACTCCATGTGTCTTCAGAATCAGCTCTGATTAAGAGGAGCTTGTATACTAGAGAAATATTTCAAGTGTTCCCTATTCATTACATAAAATGAAGGTCTGTTCTGAAAATGGCACTTCCTACTAACAGATTGCTCCCTTGCTGTCTCTAGAGTCACATCTGCTGAGTTCAATAGCCAAAAATGCTGTTACTACACTGCTTCTGTTAGCCCTACAGAACCAACATAGCTGAGAATGCAGGCTGAGTTCTCTTTGTTGTGTTATCAACAGTTTGTTTTTTGGGCTGTTTTTTTTTACAGTCAGTTATACCTCTGCATACTCAAGGAAAAGCATAGTTTTATATTGATTAATGATAAGAAAAAGACCCAGCTTGACTCTCAAAATCCAAATGGAGATTGTGGGACTGGCATTTTTGGGGTGTGGTAAAAGTGGGAATCTTTGTAAAATGAGCATGTTTGATAAGGAGATGTATTGAAATAAAATAAATATAGAATTCCACAATGGCACATTTATAGTCATTTTTCAGATTATAATCTCTTTTCAAATCTGTTTATCTTTCAGTAACTTCCATAATTTATTTACTATATTTGCTACTGATTTTGTTTCCTCACAGCACTCTCTTTTATATGATCCTAGAATGAAGTAATACATTTTGTGCAGTTATTTCTGTAGTAGTAGACCCCTAATTTAATGGGATTGGGTAATTCAGAGGATTAGAGGGTTGTATAGATGTTTTCTGCTCAAGGTTTTTGATTTGAGTAAAGCCAGGCCTTTACGGACTAAATGATTATATCGTCGTGTGGGCGATTTTAGTCTGTTTTGAATGAGATGATGTCTATATCAAACACTAAATTTTACTTGTGATTTCCCTGTATTTTTGAAGAGAGGGCTACAGCTCCCATTAAGTCACCTTAAGAATTAAAGAGGAAGGATGCCATTTGTAGTCATTCTGTACTCATGTCAGTGAAACTTGGACAAACCATACTGTCACATTTTTGTCTCTCAGCTACATGTGTAAAAGTTGAATTTAGAGCTACCTTTGTTCATTTTTTATTGAACTGATTTACAAGCTATTCTATAATCTTGTTGCTGATGTTGAGAACAAAGGAATTTGGAAAAAAGATTAGGACAAATTTTCATCTGGGTCGTTCGTTAAAATCTGATTTTTTTGGACCCATAGAGGCTGGAAATTAAGGCTTTGATTCTGCATACTGCTCCACATAGGTGAAGCCATGTGCTCGCACAGTTCCATTGAAGTCACTGAAACCCTGCATGGAGGCCGTGGTCCATTTGTGCTGAGCTTGTTGCAGAATCATTGGTTGAAGTATGGTATGACCCAGTTTTAAAAGGTAATAGACTAAAATAACTTGAATATAATATTTATTTTAATCTTAATTCTGTGTTAAGTGACGTGGAATATTTATTTATTTTGTTTTTGTAAGTTCTATAATGTGGTATAAAATAAAGTTGCTGTTCAGTGTCAGCTGGTCCTGATATGTACATGATTGCAGCTGGGAAATCTTGACTGGATGGTCAAATTGTTGCTGTGTAACCCCTAAAAGTTTACCACTTTCATTTAAGTTTAAGATTATATGTTAACTTTTTTCCAGCTAAATGGGCTTGAAGGGCGAGAGAATTTAGCCCGAGATTTAGGAATTATAGAAGCAGAAGGTACTGTAGGTGGCCCCTTATTGTTGGAAGTGGTCAGAAGATGTCAGCAGAAAAAAGGTTCCAGTGGTGGAGAAGTAAGTATTGTTAAAATGCATTATACCTTTTTTACAATTTACATTTTTATGTAGTTTATAAACTGCTTGTCTTCTTAGGGATGAACTGTTGGAATTCTTTACATGGAAATAGTATCTTAAGAGAGAGTTTTCACCTTCAGGACTTTCATTCCTGGGTCTTAGCTGTTAGGGTATTTTGACCCTTGAGGGCAATAGTAGATAGAATGGGCAGGCGCCCTACTGGTAATCATCTTCCATTTCTTGACACCTATAAATATCACCATCTAAATGTTCCAGACAGTTCCTTTGGTTGCAGTTTCCATGATAAACCAATACAAAATGAACACACAAGCAAGAGTATACCTCAAATTAAAAAAGAAAACAAATTATAAAAATTGAGACACATTCATAAATATCTTCACTTCTGAGTGGAAGTGAGAGAGAGCCCTGCAAGGTTGTATCTTCAGAGGAAACAAATTGCATGTAGGTATTTTTATCTTTATTTAGCAAGATACCATCTGTGCAGGGTTCTCACTCTTGGGGAGTAAGTAGTTTGAGAGATGTCTCAAAAGAAGAAGAAAAATGAATAAAGTTGCAATGAGTAACAGCAAGGCCAATGCCCGTAGTGTGGATTTTTCTTTTATTTTTATTTTACCAATCTACGAATATATGGCTTGATCCTGCTCCATTGAACCCATTGTGAGTTTTGCCATTGTCTTCAGTAGGAGCAGGATCAGACCTGTGAGGAGGCTTTTTAATCACCCAATACATAAACGATATTTTAGTTTATAAGAGGTGGCAGCAATTAGTGAGAAACTTTCTACAAAAAAAATCAGTGACCTGAGAATAAGGAACCATTCCAAAAGAAACTAATGTTTTTAGGGGAGTGGAAATAAAAGGGCTACAAGAGTTTACTTGAGAAATCTTTTCCAAAGAAATGGAGAACAGAGAGTCTGAAACAGGATTCCATTCTGGAAGCTGTATCAAAGCACCAGTGCTTTGTAAATATGTGGTGAAGATCATGTTGTTGCTTTACAGATGTCTGCAGTGGAGACGCAGCTGAAGCAGGCTGTGGCAGTAGCATATGCAGTTATAGCTCTTTCATTTCCTGATCTTTGAGTTTTTGACTGTGCAAACTTAAAATTCTCAATACTTTTTATGGTATATACACCTACAATACATGACACTTAAATACTATGCTCACTGGTGTATTGGATTATATGTAAGCACAGATGTCCATTTTACTGTAAACAGTAGTCCAAAGGAGCAAAATAAAGCACTAAATATTTTTAGAAACCTGCCTTCTATATGGTAAATTCTTACAAAGTGCAACTTTTGCATGGCCTCCAACCAAGAGAACAAAGTCCTCTGTCTTGCCAAACTTGAACTTCAGGTCTATCTTAATTGAGTTACATTTGGTCTAAATTATGTTCTGCTTTTGAGATAACTCATTAAGCATTTATGTTTGAATATATATTAAGAAATACTGCTTCCTTTCCAAAACAACGACAACATTGCCAGTTCTAACTTCTCCCTCCTCCTTTGAGGCTAGATCTGATTGTAGCTAAGTGTAAGTTATAGGGAAGTTCTATAGGAATCTCTACTACTTTCTCTAGGCTCCCTGTGGCATCAGTTGCTGCTTCCTTTCTTACAGTTGATTCATGTAAGATACTTCAGCGTCACAACTGCCTTCCTAGTATCATTGCTCAATCAGAAACAAATTCAGCAATCCCACAAGCTGTTGGTTTCTATGTGCTTGTTGTCTGGAGAGACTCATTGTTTAATTCATCTCTTGCAGCTTGTATTTTTAAAGTCAAGAAACATGCATACAAGCTGTTTTTTGTTAAAACAGGAAAATCTGAATATGTAACTTAACCCTGTCACTAGCATAAATTAAAGATATTTTGGTCAAAGGTGTGAAAAAACACTCCCCTGACAGACAAAAGTTTTACCAATCAAAAGCACCAATGTGAAAAGTGCTTTGTCAGTGGGAGATGCTCTCCTGCCAACAAAGCTTTCAGGGGGTGGTTTTATTTTGTTGGAAGAACTCTCATGCCAACAAGGAGCGGCTACACTGCGTAACTTACAGCCACACCTGTATAGCGTCACCGCTGTGCTACTCTATAGTACACAGTGTAGAGATAGCCTTAGTTCTTTTACAATTTTTTTTCAAAATAGATCTAATTACTGAAATGTCTTTATAGAAAATGAGAACAGTTTTCCATTATGATTAGGAATGGAATGAGATTCTGTACAACTGCTTAATCAGAAGTGTTCTATCTACTGTGCTTCATCATAAAGTGTTATGTTAACAGCAATTTAATATAATAAGAAAAGTATTCAACGTGTTTTAAGAGGATGCAATGATGAATTCTGTTTTTTTTTTTTTATTCTGATGCAATCAACAAACAAACATTCAGTGTGAGATGTAGACTAATACAGTATTACCCTTAGAAACCAAGTAGTAATGTCTACACTATGAAATTAGGTTGAATTTATAGAAGTCGATTTTTTTAGAAATAAGTTTTATACAGTTGATTGTGTGTGTCCCCACTCTAAGACCATTAAGGCCATTAACTCGGCGGAGTGCGTCCATAGTACCAAGGCACAGTTCCTGCAGTCTTCATGTCCATTGGAATTCTGGGTTGAGCTCCTAATGCCTCATGGGTCAAAAACCATTGTCGCGGGTGGTTCTGAGTACATGAGTACATGTTGTCAGCTGCCCTGACCCCCCAACCCCCCCCCCCCCCCCGCGTGAAAGGAATGGCAGACAATCTTTTCAAGCCTTATTTCCTGGATTGTCCATGCAGGCACCATACCATGGCAAGCATGAAGCCCACTCAGCTCACTGTCACCATATGTCTCCTGGGTGCTGGCAGACGTGGCACTACATTGCTACACAGCAGCAGCTCATTGCCTTTTGGCAGCAGACGGTGCATTACGACTGATAGCCGTTGTTGTCTCCTGGGTGCTATTTTAGCTGACCTCGGTGAGGTCTGTCAGGGGCACCTGGGCATAAATGGGAGTGACTCTAGGTCATTCTCTTTAAGTTTCATCTCATGGATATTCAGTCCTGCCTGAAGTCGTTCTGCACCGTCTTCTGGTGAGTAGCCAGGAGACAAGGCTGGCTAGCAATCGTACTGCACCGTCGTCTGCCAGCCTAAGATGTATAAAAGAGCAATGGAGTGGATCAAAACAAGAAAGAGACCAGATTTGTTGTGTATGCATTTGCACCCCCCTCCCTCCCTCCCTGAATAGTGGTGGGAGGGATAGCTCAGTGGTTTGAGCATTGGCCTACTAAACCTAGGGTTTTGAGTTCAGCCCTTGAGGGGACCATTCTGTGTGACAGTTGTGTGTTTCTCCTTGATGCAGACCCACTCTCTTTGTTGATTTTTTAATTCCCTGTAAGCCAAGTCGCCCCTCCTTCCATCAGAGCAATGGCAGACAATCATTTCGCACCTTTTTTCAGTGCAGATGCCATAGCATGGCAAGCATGGAGCCTGCTCAGATCACCACAATTATGAGCACTGTAAACATCACACACATGATCCTGCAGTATATGCAGAACCTGCAAAAGCAAAACCAGGCGAGGAGGCAACGGCAGCACGGTGATGAGAGTGATGAGGACATAGACACAGACTTCTCTCAAAGTACAGGTCTCAGCAATGTGGACATCATGATGTTGTTATTGGGGCATGTTCATGCAGTGGAACACTGATTCTGGGCCCGGGAAACAAGCACAGACTGGTGGGACCGCATAGTGTTGCATGTCTGGGACGATTCCCAGTGGCTGCGAAACTTTCACACGGGTAAGGGCACTTTCATGGAACTTTGTGACTTGCTTTCCCCTGCCCTGAAGCGCAAGAATACCCAGATGAGAGCAGCCCTCACAGTTCACAAGTGAGTGGCAATAGCCCTGTGGAAACTTGCAACACCAGACAGCTACCAGTCAGTGGGGCATCAATTTGGAGTGGGCAAATCTACTGTGGGGGCTACTGTGATCCAATGCAATCAAAGAGCTGCTGCTGTTAAGGGTAGTGACTCTGGGAAATGTGCAAGTCCTAGTGGATGGCTTTGCTGCAATGGGATTCCCTAACTATGTTGGGGCGATAGATGGAACCCATATCCCTATCTTGGCACCAGAGCACCAAGACAGCGAGTACATAAACCGCAAGGGATGCTTTTCAGTGGTGCTGCAAGCATTGGTGGATCACAAGGGACGTTTCACCAACATCAACGTGGGATGGCCGGGAAAGGTACATGATACTCTCATCTTCAGGAACTCTGATCTGTTTCAAAAGCTGCAGCAGGGGACTTTCTTCCCAGACCAGAAAATAACCATTGGGGATGTTGAAATACCTATAGTTATCCTTGGGGACCTAGCCTACCCCTTAATGCCATGTTTCATGAAGCCATACCCAGGCAGCCTGGACAGTAGTCAGGAGCTGTTCAACTACAGGCTGAGCAAGTGCAGAATGGTGGTAGAATGTGCCTTTGGATGTTCAAAAGCGCACTGGCTTAGTTTATTGATTCTGATAGAGCTCAGCGAAACCAATATTCCCATTGTTATTACTGCTTGCTGTGCACTCCAGAATATCTGTGAGAGTAAAGGGGAGACGTTTATGGCGAGGTGGGAAGTTGAGGCAAATCGCCTGGCCGCAGATTACGCGCAGCCAGACACCAGGGCGGTTAGAAGAGTCTCTGATGCGCAGCGCGCCCTCCTGTAAGCTTTGAAAACCAGTTTTGTGACTGGCCAGGCTACGGTGTGAAAGTTCTGTTTGTTCTTCGAGCGCTTGCTCATATCCATTCCAATTAGGTGTGCGCGCGCAGCGTGCACGTTCGTCGGAGACTTTTTATCCTAGCACACTTCGTGGGCCGGCAGGTCGCCCCCTGGAGTGGTGCCGCTGTGGCGCTTGATATATACCCCTGTCGGCCCATCCGCTCCTCAGTTCCTTCTTACCACTCGTGTCAGTCATTGGAACAGTGGAGTGCGGCTTAGCTGATCTCCACCTCCCTAGCGAACAAGCCCTCTTAAGCAGATACAGTTACAATACCTGGGAGGCGGTTGGCAAGTTTACCGAGTTGGTTCCGCAGGACTCCCGTCAGGAGTTTACAGCTCTCCTAGAGAAGGGGAAGAGGGTCGTGAGGACCTCCTTACAAGCCTCGCTAGATGCCGCAGATTCGGCCGCTAGAACAGTCGCCTCTGGCATAGCCATGCGACGTATATCACGGTTGCAGGTGTCTGGCCTACCACCTGAGCTGCAACACACCATACAAGACTTGCCCATTTGGTGGACAAGGCTTGTTTTCGCAAAAGACGGACCCCAGACTACAGAGTCTGAAGGACAACCACGTCATTATGCGTTCGTTGGGAATGCATACACCCCAGACTCAAAGACGGTCATTCCGCTCCCAACCTCAGCGCCCTTACCCCCCACCTCGGCCAAGACAAGATTTTGCCCGAAGGCGAGGTCATACTACCCGCAGATGTCAGTCTGGTCCTCAAGGGGGCAACAATTCCGATCCTGCCAAACCAACACCAGGACCCAAAGCAAACTTTTGAGGGTGCGCCCGAGAGCAGTGTACCAGTTGCTTCCCTGGATCCCTTTCAGTTCTACAACTGCCTTTCTCCGTTCCTCCCTGTGTTGTCCCAGTTGACTTCAGATCGTTGGAGCCTACGTACGGTGGAGCTTGGATACCGTCTTCAGTTTGTTCACCCCCTCCCTCCCATCCCGCCCCTTCGTCCCTCTTCAGGGACCCCTCTCACGAGCAACTCCTCATTCAGGAGGTTCGCAGGCTCCTCTCAATCGGAGCTATAGAGGAGGTACCGGAGGAGTTAAAGGGCAAGAGGGTTTATTCCCAATATTTCCTAATTCCCAAGGCAAAAGGGGGCCTCCGGCCCATCCTGGACCTGTGAGGACTGAACAAATTCATCAAAAAGTTCAAGTTCCGCATGGTATCCCTGGGAACCATCATTCCTTCCCTGGATCCCGGAGATTGGTACGCCACTCTCGACATGAAGGGTGCATATTTCCACATTGCAATTTATCCCCCGCACAGGAGGTATCTGCACTTTGTAGTAAATCAGGGTCACTACCAGTTTACTGTCCTCCCCTTTGGTCTTTCCTTGGCCCCTCGGGTCTTCACGAAGTGTATGACGGTCGTCGCTGCTTCCTTGCGCCGTTGTCAAATACACGTCTTCCCTTACCTCGACGACTGGCTTATCCGAGGGGCCTCCGAGGCACAAGTCATCAGCCATGTCACCATCATCAGAGAATTGTTTATGCATCTAGGCCTGATCATCAATTTGGACAAGTCCACTCTGGTGCCTGCACAGAGGCTAGAATTTATCGGGGCAACGCTGGACTCCAACCTTGCAATGGCCAGTTTACCCCCACACCGGTTTCAGGCCATAGTCTCCCTTGTCAAAAGTCTTCAGAGTTTTCCAACTACCTCTGCTCGTTCTTGCCTTGCTCTCCTCAGGCACATGGCTGCATGCACATTCGTCACAAAGCATGCCAGACTGCGAATGCGTCCTCTACAAATCTGGCTCGCTTCCGTCTATCGGCCGGGCAGAGACGCCGTAGACATTATTCTGACAGTTCCGCCGAACGTTCTAGGCTCCCTCGACTGGTGGAGGACGTCATCTCGAGTGTGTGCAGGCCTGCCGTTTCATCCTCCCCAGCCCTCCACGTCCCTAACAACGGACACGTCCTCACTGGGCTGGGGTGCTCACCTAGGGCACCTGCACACCCAAGGCCTTTGGTCATCACGGGAGCTGACGATTCACATCAATGTCCGAGAGCTGAGAGCAGTCTGACTGGCATGCCAAGCGTTCCAGCGCCATCTACAAGGCCGTTGTGTTGCAGTATTCACGGACAACACAACTGCCATGTATTACATCAACAAGTAGGGAGGGACACGGTCCTCCCCCTTGTGTCAGGAAGCGATCCGACTGTGGGACTTCTGCATAGCCCACTCCATAGATCTAGTGGCCTCCTTCCTCCCAGGAGTGCGGAACATGCTCGCAGATCACCTGAGCAGGTCCTTCCTATCACACGAATGGTGCATCCGTCCGGACATTCTCCATTCGGTTTTCCGGAGGTGGGGCTTTCCCCACATAGACCTGTTTGCATCCAGAGTGAACAGGAAATGCCAGGTGGTCTGCTCCCTGCAAGGTCACTCCCCGGGCTCCCTGTCGGATGCGTTCCTGATTCCGTGGACGGGCCACCTCTGTTATGCCTTCCCACTGTTTCCTCTCGTCCACCGAGTCCTACTCAAGCTCCGCAGGGACAACGCCCGTCTTATCCTGATCGGCTCGGCTGAGGCAGCACTGGTACACCATGCTGCTCGACCTGTCCCTGTCAGACCCGTTTCCCCTACCACTCTGGCCGGACCTGATCACGCAAGACTTCGGCAGGATGCACCATCCGGACCTGCGGTCCCTTCATCTGACAGTGTGGCTGCTGTCTGGTTAAGCCAATCGGAGTTGCGTTGGTCCGCTGCAGTGCAACAGGTGCTGCTCGAAAGCAGGAAGCCTTCCACACGATCGACATACCTTGCTAAATGGAAGTGCGTCTGCCACTGGTGCGCCCAACAGGGCCTTTCTCCTCATTCTGTATTAGTCCCCCCTATCTTGGACTATTTATGGTCTCTCAAAGAGCAAGGTCTGGTGATCTCCTCTCTACGAGTGCATCTTGCAGCTATTTCCACCTTCCATCCTGGGGAAGCTGGCAGTTCAGTTTTTTCCCACCCTATAGTTTCCAGATTCCTCAAAAGCTTGGAGCGACTCTACCCCCAGGTCAAATGCCCTACCCCTACCTGGGACCTGAACCTCGTCTTAACCAGGCTCATGGGGGCCCCCCTTTGAGCCTTTAGCCACATGCTCGCTGCTGTACCTGTCCTGGAAGACAGCATTCCTAGTCGCTGTCACCTCAGCTAGACGAGTCTCAGAACTTCGAGCATTGACTGTGGATCCTCCATATACGGTGTTCCATAAGGACAAGGTATAGCTGCGACCGCACCTGGCGTTCCTCCCTAAGGTCGTCTCCGCCTTTCACGTTAATCAGGACCTCTTTCTGCTAGTCTTCTTTCCAAAGCCGCACTCATTGCGACGGGAACAGCAGCTGCATACTCTGGATGTCCATAGGGCTCTTGCCTTTTACATTGAGAGGACCAGACCCTTCCGACGCTCACCTCAGCTATTTGTAGCGGTGGCAGAAAGTATGAAGGGCATGGCAATCTCCTCCCAACGTATTGCTTCTTGGGTGACATCCTGTATTTGGGCTTGCTATGACTTAGCTCATGTTCCGACTGGTCATCTCACCGCCCACTCTACTCGGGCTCAAGCCTAATCTGCCACATTCTTGGCCCATGTTCCATACAGGAAATCTGCCGCATGGCCATCTGGTCTTCCATCCACACCTTTGCATCGCACTATGCATTGGTCCAGCAGTCCAGAGACGATGCCGCCTTCAGCTCAGCAGTCTTACATTCCTCAACATCTCGCTCCGACCCCTCCGCCTAGGTAAGGCTTGGGAATCACCTAATTGGAATGGATATGAGCAAGCACTCGAAGAAGAAAAGACGGTTACTCACCTTTGTAACTGTTGTTCTTCGAGATGTGTTGCTCATATCCATTCCACACCCGCCCTCCTTCCCCACTGTCGAAGTAGCTGGCAAGAAGGAACTGAGGAGCGGATGGGCCGGCAGGAGTATATATCAGGCGCCATAGCGGCGCCACTCCAGGGGGCGACCTGCTGGCCCACTGAGTGTTGCTAGGGTAAAAAGTCTCAGAAGAACGTGTACGTGGCGCGCGCACACCTAATTGGAATGGATATGAGCAACACATCTTGAAGAACAACAGTTACAAAGGTGAGTAACCGTCTTTTTCTCCTTGATGACCGCTCCCCTCCCCTTGGTTCACTCTACTTCCCTGTAAGCTAACAACCCTCCCCTCCCACCTTCAATCACTGCTTGCAGAGGCAATAAAGTGATTGTTGCTTCATATTCATGCATTCTTTATTAATTCATCACACAAATAGAGGGATAACTGACAAGGTAGTCCGGGAGGGGGTGAGGGAGGAGGGAAGGACACGGCCACACTTCACTTTAAAACTTATTGAATGCCAGCTTTCTGTTGCTTGGGCAGTCCTCTGGGGTGGAGTGGTTGAGTACCCAGATGGCACCCCACTGCTTTCTTGGGCATCTGGGTGAGGAGGCTATGGAACTTGAGGACGAGGGTGGTTGGTTACGCAGGGGCTGTAGCCACGGTCTTTGTTCATGCTTCCTTTCCTGAACCTCAACCATACAACGGAGCATATCAGTTTGTTCCTCCGGTAGCCTCAGCATTGTCTCTTGCCTTCTGTCACCAAGCTGATGCCACCTATCATCTTTAGCCCGCCACCTGTCCTCGCTTTCATATTGTGCTTTCCTGCACTCTGACATTGTCTGCCTCCACGCATTCTGTTGGGCTCTTTCAGTGTGGGAGGACTACATGAGCTCAGAGAACATTTCATCCCGAGTGTGGTTTTTTTCACCTTCTAATCTTCACTAGCCTCTGGAAGGAGAAGATAGTGTGAGCGTAGAAACATTTGCAGCTGGTGGAGGGGAAAAAAAAAAGGGGGCGTGGTAGTTAAAAAGACACATTTTAGAGAACAATGAGTAGACTCTCTTTATTTAAAATGGGTTGGCTATTTAAAAGGAGAGGCTGCGGTTTTTGGGTTAACATGCAGTACAAACTCAACTATTGCCCCCTACCCCTCCCACACCCAGTTCTCTGGGATGATCGCTTCACCCCTCCCCCTAACAGTGGGAAACATTTCTGTTCAGCCACAGGCAAACAGCCCAGCACAAACAGGCATTTCTGAATGTCCCTTTAATAAAATCACCCTATTTCAAGCAGGTAACCATGAACGATATCACTCTCCTGAGGATAACACAGAGAGATAAAGAACGGATGTTGTTTGAATGCCAGCAAACTCCGGGGCCATACGCTGTGTTATGCAGTGATTCCAGACTAAGTGCTACTGGCCTGGCATGGTAAAGTGTCCTACCATGGAGGATGGTATAAAGCTGTCCACCCCAGAAACCTTTTGCAAAGGCTTTGGGAGTCCATCCTGGATAGCTTCACTGAGATGTCTTTGGAGGATTTCAGCTCCATCCTTAGACATGTTAACAGACTTTTCCAGTAGCTGTACTGGCTGCGAATGCCAAGGCAAATTAATCATTAAACACACTAGCTTTTAAACTATTTAAACGGCTTTGTCGTGTGGACGGGTGTAGGGTTAAATCGATGTAACGCAGCTAAATTCGACCTGAACTCATAGTGTAGACTAGGGCTAATTTAGCTTCAGTCAAACACTTGTGACTGGTTATTGTTTATGCAGTGTACTATGTGCAGTATAAAAGATATTACCTCACCCACCTTGCCTCTCTGGTTAGTGTTTAGTTAACTTTTGGCACATTCCTAATTGTAATGAAAATCTGTACGATCTGTTAATCTGAAATATTGCTTTTCTGCTTAAACCTTTCGTATTTTTCATCAGAAGTATTTTTAAAAGAAAACTGAAGCATTTGTATGACAAAATATTCACTGAGATGAATATAGTGAAGTTAGAAGGGATCACCAAATTTAATGGGGTCTGCCCTATAAGCAGAGAGAGTGAAATCCAGGTGATAGCATTTATTATCATTCCTGGTCAGGATAGTCATTTAAACGAAAGGAATGTTTACCAGACTTTCAGAAGTAGTGCATTCAGCTCTTTCACTTACACCAAGAATGTGTTTAAATACACATTAATAAATTAGTCAGAAGAAAACTTAATTTGAAAATAGTTCTGGCTTAGAATTGCTAAAGTGGTTGCACAATGTCACAATTTGTATGTAGTGAAGGGCAAAGAGTTTTGCATGCTTTGTTGTCGTCATTTGGCATTCTGACACAGTCTTGTAGAATCTTAAGTATGTTGTTTTCTTTGTGCAACTTTGGTTTAGGTAGTTCCAGTTCTGTCTGACATGCGTTCTTCATCAAAATCACCCGATGGAAGATCAAATACACATCCAATATCGAGTAAGGTAAGTTAGCTACATAAAAGGAAACACTAAATAATGTAAGAATTTTTGTATAAGTTCATTAAAAAGCGTTGTTGTTTTTTAATGTAAAAGACTATTATTGCAGAAGTGCTGAGTGATTCATTTAGCAGGAATCTTTTGGCCATCATACTCAGCTGGTTGAGGCTCTGGTCTTTCTTTTCCAAACATTTTTGAAATATAGAAGAGCTGTGTAAATCCTTATGTAGTGACAGTGGAAGTTGAAATACTGGTCATTTAATTTAATTTATCAATAATGCCTTACATGGGAGATGTATAATCAAGCTCTTAAATGGACTTTGCTTGGTGCTAATCATCCATCTTTCAGACATGAAGCTGTATGCTTAATCTGAAGATGCTCAGTCTGAAAGTATTTAGTTAGTTGCAATATTAAGGACTTTCTGCATGCTGTTTTAATGTAAAACGTTGTGAAGATTGTCATAGGATGTGTTGCAGCATGCTGTTAGATAAGCAGTACAGAAAATTAGGTGTCATGGCAAGTTATAGCCATGTCTTAAATGTGTTTGGCACAAGGTGAGGGGCTCATTGTCACAACAAGTGATGATATCACATCATGAGATAAACACTGATGTGTTGCTGTGTTAATGAAGTGATCCTATACATTTTCTAGTCAAAACAAAAAAAGACTACTCTGGACACTTGTGCTCATCCAAGGTTAGTCCACTTCACTTCCTCCTCAATAACAAGGTTTCCTTTTTGAGTTTTTATTTTAGATGCGTAAAAACTGAAACTAGTTTTGTTGCTTCCCATTTTACTCCAGTTTTGGGGAATTTGAATGTGGATGTGGAGTACATTAAGTGGTGCATTCCAGCAGTAGTTTCAAAGTCCTAGTGTTTCTGTTTTCCCTCTGATACATATATCAGCAGTTCTGAATGACACATCACTTACAGCTTAGTCTCTAACCGCCACCTTGCTTCTCAAAAATACTTTAGAATAGAGAACAAAAACTGGATTCATTTTTTTGTATGTAAAAATAAAACTAAATTTTAAAAAGAAAATTCATGTGATGAAGGCAGGGGAGTCCAATTGCTGTAAAATAGGATAGAATAGTACAGCTTGTTATGAAGGAGGGGACAGAAAAACTCATATGGTAGAAGCTGCTTAATTGGAACACCCTGCTGAATTCCCATCATCTTGATTTCACAGCTGTTTCAATTAAGTAGTTTCCCTAAATATTACTTAAGATTATCACCGTATGTTTCTCCAACTTGAATTGCTTAACTGATGCTTGGTTATATACTAGCTATATTATTACTGCAGAGATCTTGCTTTAAAATTGGTAATTTATTTCAATTATCAAAACATTAAAATTGGCACAAACTATACATCACTGAATGTTTTCTGGCTGTCACTATGTAGAACAGAGGAAAAGTGTACTGATAAGTTTTGACTTTCATTAACACCTGTATCTGTATTAGGCCAGAAGTCATCCCAGCAAAGTACCTTTGAGCAACTACACTTCTTTTAAAGCAGCAACACACTTATTCTGTTTTAACAGGGAAAACTTGTTTTCAGAACTTATGCCACTAATGTAATTATTCACATCTTATATAAATGGCTTCAGCTGTCACTCAGATTAAAAAAAAAGTATATCTGAATAAAGCACATTACAGCTGAAGGCATATTACAACATTCAAAAAAAAGTTTGAAATGTCAACGTGCATAGCAAGAAAAAGAATCCAGAAAACTAGTAACGAGTGGCTGCTTTGGAATTTTTCATTCATTTCTTTTGTTTAAGAGAGTGGAAATTTTTACTTTTGGTGCTGGCATTGCCTTGACAGTATACACCTCTACCCCGATATAACGCTGTCTTTGGGAGCCAAAAAAGTTTACTGCATTATAGGTGAAACCGCATTATATCGAACTTGCTTTGATCTGCCAGAGTGTGCGCCCCCCCCGCCCCACAGCATTGCTTTACCATGTTATATTCGAATTTGTGTTATATCAGGTCGTGTTATATCGAGGTAGAGGTGTAACTGGCTTTCCTGTTTCCTGAATGTCTACAAACTCCATTTTAGTAAATTTGTGCACTACTTTGTCATGCTGAGTATACAATGTTGAGTTGTTCCCTGAAAATAGGCATATAAATGACAAAATTACCTGGAAAATCAGTTATCCTTACAGAGCTTTTGTGCAGTTTGTGTGCAGTGGACGCTTCTGCTGGTCCTTGACTTAGAAATCCTCTTTTGTGTCTGACTAATTACCCACTGTGCTTTTTATGATACCAGGCCCACTTGGTATATTTCCAAGGGTTCTGAAGGAGCTTAAGTATAAAGTGTTTGAACCACTAGCAAAACTGTGCAATCTCTCATTAAAAACAGCTACTGTACTGGAGAATTGGAGGATAGTAAACGTGTCTATGGATGATTTGTGGAATTGCAGGGCAGTAAACCGTATATCTGTACCTGCTAAATAGGTTAAAATTATAATTAAAAAATAGAATAATAAAATACCTGGAAGATCATATTACGTTAGGATCTAACTAGCATGGTGTCTGCATAGGAAATAGTATCTCACTGATCTACTAGAATTCTTGCAACATGTCAAAGTAGTGGATAAAGTTGATATAATTTATGAAAAATGAAATCATGGGATGAAAGGCAAATTATTAGATCATAACCTGGCTAAGAGGAAAAATAAAAGGAAAAATGTACTCATAGCAAAAAGTTGACAGCAGGATGCCTTAAGCTTATATGTCATACCCAGTGTTTTAATATATTTATAATCTGGAAAAGAGATGAGCAGGGAGATATCTAAATTTATGTAAGAGACAGTTCTTTGAATGATTGCGCATGTCAGTTCCACTTCAGGGGGTGGGATGGGCGGTGTGTGTGTGCAGTTATGAGAGATTTTTCCCTTAGTGGTACCCATTTGAATGGCACATGCGCCCTTTGCTGCATATTCCACCTTGCAAAGATATAAAGGGCAGAGCTGCTGCCCACCCCCCTCAGTTCCTTCTTGCGGCCTTTGACAGTTGTTGGAAAATGTGATTTTTGCTATTGCAGGTTTTTTCCTATGTTTATATGGTTGTTACTCGTTTCAGTAATTTCAGTAGTTTAAACTGTTTATGGAAAAGAGTTTTCTTTTGAAGTGTTTGTAAATATTTTGGTTCCCATTGCTGGGTTATGCCTTGGTCACTGGGTTTCAAGCCCTGCTTTCCTTCAAGAAACTGATGCCAGCGCGTGACCTGCAGTCCAATTGCCTGAAGTGTCTTGGGGAATCTCACATCAGGGACCGTTTTCAAATTTGCAGGACTTTAATCCAAGAACCAAGACAGAGACAGGGAGCCAGGCCTAAGTTTCTTCTCAGGGAAGTGGCTTTGTGTCCACCCTCAGAGTGATCCCACTCAAGGAAGGTAGCGAGTGCATCTGTGTCAATCAGAAATGCTCCGTCTCCGAAGTACTGAGGAAGAGCTACCAGAAGATGGTATGTAAGGGTTCAGTATCTGGGAGAGCAAAGTCCTCAGCACCGAAGTTTAGCAGACATTTGTACAAGTACGACAGAGTGCACTCCACATCCACTCCGAGACAGTCATCTGCTCAGCAGGGACTATCAGCATCAGCACCTCTGAGGTGGCTTCGTCTGGTTCAACGGTACAGGAGATTATCCCGGTACCGTCTGCTCCGGAAGCTATGCGGCAGCATGGGACCTACTGAGTGTCTCAGGATCCGCTTTGCGAACAATCCAGGAGTCTTCTTGCCCAGTACCAGCACCTGCTGTAACTGTATCATCCCGGCAGATGGTACCATCCATGCCTCCAGTCTTCCACCTGCCTCTTTGTTTGCCTCTACTGTCCAAAGGGAAGCTGGCCATAATCTTACCATAACTGCTGTGTCCGGGCTCCCAACATTAATCGCCAGCACCAATGGGAACAGCCCCTTCCTAAGAGGCTGATTTATCTTCGGACTCTGAGGTTGTGTCTGTGTCACAGCCAGACCAGGAACAACTCCATTCCTCTTCCACCACCTACCATCCTTTTTAAAGGCGAACATTTATTGAATATTCAATCATAAAGGACATTATTTTTATTCATCAAACAAACTCAAGAAACTAAAACTTAACTTATTTTTTTTAAATTAAACAACTAAACTTTACTTAAAAAATGAGACACAAAATACCAAACTTTTGCTGTAGTGATAACCAGGCGTATACAAAGATACAGTCAATTTTCATTATCTTTATCTTTAACCAGATAATGAGCTAACCTAAATTGACCAAAACAGATTAAGGTTTCTTCTTCTTCCTGTCCTAGAGAGTATGTCGCTCGCCAGGTGTTATGGACTTATTTACAATGATATGACTGAGGAATTTAACTGACAAAGCCAATTCTTGTTCAGTGTACAAAATCATAAGTGAGTTGAGGCACTGTTGGGACATTGTGCTTCTTAGTTTGTTTTTTACATGTGCTACTTTCGAAAAGGCTCTTTCACGTGAACAGCTTGTAACAGGTAAGAGTGCAAAGCATTGAACAGGTTTGTAAAAGGCCTGGAACATGGAAGACTGATCCGATTCCTTTAGCCAATGAAGCCACTCTCTGGTGGTGGTCATAGTGGCTACCTTTAGGAACAGATCCGTCATAATCCCAAAGCAATCTGACTTCAGCTTCCAACTCATCCAAGGACACTTTAAATTTGTTGGCAATGATTCTCATATTGTCCCTGCCAATGTCTCAGCTCAGCAGTTTTCCCATTGCAGTCACAATTTTACAAGTCTCCTGTTCAAATTGCTGGTCAGTGCCGGTAATCACTGAGTCTAGGAGTGAGTAAAATGAAGTTATTCTCTCCTGCTTCTCTTTTGTATCAAAGTGATGCTGGGATGCAGACACGTCATCAATATGAGTGGCTGTTTTTCTCTTCTTAACTGGGGGAATCGATATATCATTCTCTACACACATTTTCACACTGTCATTGAAAATAGATTGAAAATATTCTGGGACACTTCTCATCGCAGCGAAAGAGTTACTCAAGCTTTTCACCCCTGTCATTGCAGTAAGTAAGTTGAGATCTGGAGCTTGAAGAGCCTTACTCACTTTTACCCCTTCTGGAGAACAGGGTATATCATGTGAAGGGCAAAGATGAACTTGAATGAATTTAGTTCATGGATAAGGCCCCTGGCTTTTATTTTAGCGTCAGCAAGACGAGTTGTTTTGATAATCTCTTGTAAAGCTTGTAAAATAATGGAGTAGTCTTGTTTTACAGCAGCCACTGCTTCTGCTCTGCATGCCCATCTTGTGTTTGATAATGACTTCAAAGTCTTCAACTGGGATCCTACATCTTGTGAAATCTTCTCAATTACTGCATGTCACATAGGACTCCCCTCCATGAAGGCATAAACAGTCTGACTAACACCAAAAAAATCATACAGCTCTGTTTCCTTTACTTGAAGTGAATGCATCTTCTAGGACGAGCTTAAAACAATGTGCGTAGTAGTGTAGATAGAGTATTTAATTGTTTGTTTGTTTCTTTACATTTCATTTGAACTCCCACAGTACATCCAGACATAGTAGATGCACCATCAAAACAGACAGACATCACTGGTGACCAGTCAATTTTAAGAATGCCAAGGATGTCATTTAACTGGTCAAAAATAGATTGAGCATCAGCTGTTAACAGTCTCTGAACAGACACAAAATGTTCAACTGGACTTTGTTTTTCCTTGTCAGAATACCGCACTACAATGGATATCTGCTCATGGTGTCCACAGTCAGTGTTGTCAGCAATTATTGAGACCATTTTTCCATTTAGTGAAGACACAATCTTTTGTTGCACAACATTGTGCAAGGCCACAATTAAAGCATTTTGGATGCGATTACTCAGATAGGTAGCGTTTCAAGGAGATTGTTGCACATGCTTTGCCATTATGGGATCATATTTTTGGAGCATATTGACAAGATTTTAGAAATAAACCATTCTCAAAACTGTCAGCTTTTTCATTGACCTCTGAATGGTCTCTCACCTTTCGCCAAACACAGAACAATGTCAATCAGACGCTCCATTATGCTTTGGTTATGGCACCATTCTTCTTGTTTTGACAGATAAGCCTGCTTGCCCTCAACCAACAATACATCAGTAGGTTTCCCTTCATTAAAACTTTACCATGAAGCACAGCTCAACGCATGAGATTTTGACATTTGGTCGTTTTTAAAACATTTGTTAGCCCTGTGCCAGTTTCTGAATCCCTTATTAATAAATGCTGGATCAGTGTGACCTTTGTTTGCTGCATCATTAGAGGAGAAGAAATGGCAGTAAAAGCAAAATTCTGCATCCTTTGATGGGCTATATTCTAACCACCTACCCTTTCATACCAATCAGACTGAAAACTTTTTTTTTTTTTGTTTATTCCCTATTTTACTTCTAGGAAACATGCTCAGTCTAGGCTGATAAAGACCTCTAGATAATAGAGACGAGCGTTCTAATCTGTTTTTTGGAATATCACAGACCGAGTCATCAGATGCAATGTTTGATGGCTTTGAATAGGAACTATGCTGACCTGAACTAAGAGACAAAGTCTGTTTCTGTTGGTCATTAC
Organism: Chelonoidis abingdonii; assembly: GCF_003597395.2. Classification (NCBI taxonomy): domain Eukaryota; kingdom Metazoa; phylum Chordata; order Testudines; family Testudinidae; genus Chelonoidis; species Chelonoidis abingdonii. Next base: position 131,721,467 of record NC_133771.1, read on the forward strand.
TCAGTTTATTGCAATCACTGAAACTGGTGGCGGCATTATCTTCATGTAAGTTCTTAACCGAGAAGTCTGAGGTATTTGCACTACTATCAGCACATTCATTATAATTTAGTTTGCCTGCTCCTTTTCTTATCTTAACAACGGACCAAACCATATTTTAAAATTAAAAGGGGGTATCATACGATTGAATTAAAAGGTAAAGCCACAGGCTTGTTATGCTGTTTCAGTAGAGTACACGTGACAAAGATTACAAACGCTGTAGACGCTGTGCTGGGCACACCTGATGCAGCCGCTTATATAGGTCAAAGAATTTTCTAGAATAGTAGTCGGAGGGGGAGAGGGGAGGACCAATGGTAATGCGGCGGCACCGCAGTAGTGGGGACGCATGCTGGGAGCGAACGTGGGCTTTTTATACATTTCTACAACATCTATATTACGCAATTCGGTGCTGATTGCATAATACAACAATCCAAACTTTAAAACGAAAAGAGCATATCATGCGATTTAAATTAAAACACACAGCCACTTTTTTCATGCTGCCCTTGCAACGCCTCCAGGTACCTCCCCCAGAGCTTCTACTGGCCACGGTTCTCAGTTCCCGGCCAATGGAAGCTGTGGGGGTGGTGCCTGGAGTAACACATGGAGCTCTTCCCTGCCCCCACCCCCCCGAGGCCCAGGGACGTGGTGCTGACCGCTTCTGAGAGCGGTGTGGAGCCTGCGGCACCACGGGGGTGCAAGTCCCATGGGCCGGATCCAAAGCCCTGAGGGGCCAGAGCCAGGCCGTAGTTTGCCCACCCCTGCATTAGGATGTGCCTGGGCACACCCTGTGTGCACGCCTATGCTTGGAACACTTAAAAGGAAACTGAACAAAGGTGTAATAAACTGACAGTAGGGAATCATTTTGCATTATCAGAAATGTAGTAGAGAAATGCTGTATGTCTTTTCTATCTTCTGTGGAAAATTTTGTTTTGTACATATAAAGTGATTGCTTTGATAGCAAGCTTTACATAAACATCAGAATGACCATACTAATCAGACCAATGGTCCATCTAGCCCAATATCCTATTTTCTGACAGTGGCTGATGCCAGATGCTTCAGAGGGAGTGAACAGAATGGGGCAGTTTATCAAGTGAACCATCCCTTGTCCAGTCCCAGCTTCTGTCAGTCAGAGGTTTAGGAACACGTAGAGCATGGGGTTGCGTCCCTGACCATCTTGACTAATAGCCATTGATACCTATCCTCTATCATCTTCTCTAATTCCTTTTTGAACCCAGTTATACTTTTGGTCTTCATAACATCCGCTGGCAATGAGTTCCACAGGTTGACTGTGTGTTGTGTTTAAAGTAGTACTTTCTTTTGTTTGTTTTAAATATGCTATCAATTTAATTTCATTGGGTGACCCGTGGTAATGTGTTGTGTTATGTGAAGGGGTAAATAACAATTCACTTTCTTCATACCATTCATGTATTTATTGACCTTTATCATTTCCCCCCCAAGTCGTTTCTTTTCTAAGATGAACAGTCTCAGTCTCTTTAATCTCTCCTCATATTAAACCTGTTCCATACTCCCAATTGTTTTTGTTGCCCTTCTCTGTACTTTTTCCAATTCTAATTTATTTATTTATTTATTTTTTTGAGATGGGGCATGCAGTACTGTATGCAGTCAGTATTCAGGGTGTGGCCATACCATGGGTTTATACAGTGGCATTAGTGGCATTACATACCATGGGTTTATACAGTGGCATTAGTCGGGACTGTGTTTTCCAATGTACATAACTTTGCATTAATCCCCATTGAATTTCATTTGCCATTTTGTTGCCCAATCACCAGTTTTGTTAGATCCCTTTGTAACTTTTCAGTCAGCTTTGGATATAACTATCTTGAGTAATTTAGTTTCTTCTGCAAACTTTGCCACCTCACTGTTTACCCCTTTTTCCAGATCATTTATGAATATATTGAACAGTACTGGTCCCGGTAGAGATCCCTGGGGGACACTGCTATTTATCTCTCTCTATCGTGAATACTGACCATTAATTCCTACCCTTTGTTTCCTGTCTTTTAACCAGTTACTGATCCATGGGAGGACCTTTCCATTTATCCCATTATTGCCTATTTTGTTTAAGAGCTTTTGATGTGGGACCTTGTGAAAGGCTTTTTGAAAGTCCAGATATGCCTTATCCACTGGATCACCCTTGTCCACATGCTTTTTGACCCCCTCAAAGAATTCTAATAGATGGATGAGGCATGATTTCCCTTTACAAAAGCCACATTGACTCTTCCACAGCATATCTGTTAACATATGGCCTTGTCTACAGTTGCAGCGCATTAAATCAGCCTCAGGCACCATAACTCCTGAGGTGTCCACACTGGCAAGGCACTTAGAGCACCTGGACTCTACAGCTGGAGCGCTCCTGGTAATCCACCTCCACAAGAAGCATAGAGCTTGCTGTGCCCAGGCTGGAGCGCCAGGGGTGTCAGTGTGGATGATGCGTTGCATTACTGCACTCTGATTGGCCTCTGGAAACATCCAATAATCCCCTGAAGTCAAGTGGCAGCTCTGGTAATTATTTTGAACTCGGCTGCAGGCATGCGGATATCCCCTTTCAAAGCTCCGTTTCTGACATCCCGCATGCTTATCTGCTCCGGGACACACATTAGTCGTTACTGTGGAATGCTCCTGCTGCAGAGTGTGTGTGTATGTGTGAGAGAGAGAGGCGGGGGCAGGGGCTGATGTTGGGTTTCCCCCTTCCCCGTGCCGCTGTCTGAACTTACAAGATAGCATGCTAACTCACTCTGCTCCCCAAAACACAGTCTCTCCCTCTGTATACAGACAACACACTCCTTGTCACGCTCTCCGCCCCCTCATTTGAAAAACAGCTGGTAATCTAGTAGGATACCCATGGAACAATGGGATTGGGAAACCTGCATCATGTGACGCTGTGCCTGCCCCATTAGGCGTTGTAAACCCTGTCCAAAGCATGCGGCAGCCACTTGCACGCTGGGATAGCTACCACACTGCACTACTCTCTGTGGCGTTACAAGAACTGTTAACGTGGACATGCTCCACAGTCACAAGGAGCACAGTGTGAACACACAGCAGTGCTTTCCCTGCTGCTGTCTCTGAGGGCTGGTTTAACACCCGGTGTTCTATATCTGCAAGTAGTGACGTAGCCTATGTTTCTGATAAATCTGTTCTTTACTATAGTTTCAACCAGTTTTTCTGGTACTGGAGTTAGACTGACTGCCTATAATTGCCAGGATCATCTCAGGAGCCTTTTTTAAAATTCAGTATTGTATTAGCTGTTTACCAGACATTTGGTATGGAGGCTGATGTAAGTAATAGGTTACATACCAGAGTTAGTAGTTCTGCAGTTTCATATTTGAGTTCCTTCAGAACTCTTGAGTGAATACCATTTGACCCTGGTGACTTGATAAATTGAAGCATATTAATTTGTTCCAAAACTTCCTCTATTGACACTTCAATCTGGGACAGATCCTCATATTTGTCACCTAAAAAGAATGGCTTTGGTGTGGGAATCTTCCCCCACATCCTCTTCAGTGAAGATGGATGCAAAAGCTCATTTAGCTTCTCCACAACAGCCTTATCTTCCTTGAGTGCTGCTTATAGAGTATCCTCTTTAATAAATCCTTCCATAAGGGATGTGTCTGTCCAAACCATGTGCTCCTCCAGACCTGTTGGCATTCCCTCATTCCTTAGTTTAAAAACTCTTCTATTACAGGCTTCTCTGGGGAGTTCCTCATGAAATTTGTTCATATAGAAACTAGTATCTGACAGATGTTAGTCAGTGTCCATTATTTTATTTGCCAGACAATTACCTCTTCCAGATGAGGATAGATTGTTAATGTTCTCATGAAAATTTCCACATGGCCACAGAGAGAACATCCCTGAAGATGGGAAAATTTAGTTGCAATGATTTACTGCTTAAAAAAACTTGCTATATATAAATGCAGATTAGAGTGGTTTAAACTACTCATGGTTGTTGTTTTTTTTTCCATTTCTTTGTGCTGTTATTATTTTTTGCGTAGATACCAAGGTATAAAGGACATCGTAAACTGAAAAAGTGCTTGGACAAGGCTGGTGAGCAGGTAAAATGCATAAGAGGAGAAGATGCTGGCAGGTGCTTTTAGTCTTCCTTTAGGAAAACAGATTATACTAAAAAATAAAATAAACTGACAATGCAAACACTAAAGTTTATTGTAATTTAGCTATTAATATAAAGGTATAGAAATGGCACTCTAAGGCACCATGCTTAGAATATTATATACATAAAAAGCTTACTATATAAATCATACTAACAAATGAAAAATTAAGCCTTCTGTTGGGCACTTCATTGTGAACTAATGCTGTTGACGTGTGGAGGGAACGACAACCGCATGAGTTTAAGTGTAGAATGTCTTCAAGTTTGAATTTCTAAGGGCTTTTTTCTTAATGTTGCAGTAATTTGGCATATCCTCCCAAAACTAATCTGTGAAGCCATTAATCTTCTCCTTTACAACCCTCCTTAAGACTCATTTTTACCTTAAGACATCACCAGATGATAATGGGTAGATAGAAAGCTAGTGGGGATAAATTATATTTAATTGTAAAATAAATCCTTTAAAAAATTATTTGGAACCATTATGTACGTGCTTTTACTACTGTCATGCTTACTCACCATCTCCCTTTCTTCTTGTTGCGTATTGCATTTGTTTCTTGTCTTTAAATGATAACTGGATTCTGCTACTCTTATTTATGTTTATTACTTTACTTTGCATTCTCCCATTAAAACTGGGAGTGATTGTAGGTTAAGGTACCACTCAATCTTGGTAAGGGAAGTGGGATCTTACTGTGTAAGGATGGTATAAATCAGGACTACAACAAATAGTTGCTGCTGTGTATTTGACCTTTCTGAAAAAAAATTCACAGCCACCTTTCAGAGTTTACTATCTTTGCTCTTTTCTCTGCGTTTTGCATCACAAGTGATTAGAATATATGAATAGATTAACTGCCAGATTTGATTTGATTTTTAATGTACTTTGTTTGTTACTTGGCTTGCGAATAGGATCTTAAATAACTAAACTTTAAGAATCAGCTTTTTATAAAAATATTAGCCAGTTGAGTTTTAATTTAGAAAAAATTGCTCTTGATTTGTAACCTTGTCTGTCTGCATCAGATTTCCACTAATTTTTACAATCTCTTTAAAAAAGAAACTTAAGTGGAAATATCAATATCACTTCAGTTTTAGTAGTATTGCTGTATAACATGAGGTGTTTTGCTCTCCCACTGTAGAATATTCCTTGAACGAATAATTTTTAAAACTGACTCTTTTTTGCTTTGTAACATGGTTCGCGATTAACTAATAAACACTTTTGGAAGATAACTTGTAAATCACAAATGATCCAACTTCCCCGGCACATACCACTCTTGACCTCTTCACATTTAAAATGTCTAACTTTTTAGGATGTTTAATTTGAAAAAGAGTTGTGTGGGAGAGTGATAAAAATGCTAAAACCCCATGGCTGTTAGTTGATTTCCCTCTCAAGTACTTGTAAAATGAATGCGTTTTCAATTCTGTATTAAAATTTGTCATTAAAGGTATTATTGAATGGCAATAGCTCTCTCCATAGTTAAGGTTACAACAATATTTGAATTATAAGATGGATTTTCAACATTCCTCTAAGTCAGTGGTTCACATCCAGGGGTATATATACCCTTTGAGGGGCACACAGAGGTCTTCCAAGAGATATGTCAACTCATCTAAATCAGTGTTTCTCAACCTGGGGGTTGTGACCCTTGGGGGGGTGTCACAGGATGAGTTTGAGGGGGGTGCAAGTGCAGGACCAATGTTAGAGGGCGGCAAGCAGGGCAGTTGTTCGAGCCCTCACGCCACAGGTGGCCACACAAAGCTGGATTACAAGCTTCAGTCCCGGGTGGCAGAGCTTAGGATACAGTGCCAGATGGCAGGGCTCTGGCTTCAGGGGTACAGTAGTCTGGAAAGGTTGAGAACTGCTACTCTAAGTTCCTTCAGAGATGTTTCTTCCTCAGACTTGATGCAGATTTGTCTATGGACAAACAGTAACTCTTCTGGCCAATCTGAGGTGAATTGGACAAACTATTTCTGAGAAAAGGAAGTTGGAAATCTAGGTATAATTCAGATGTGGAGAGATTACTATAATGCTGTTTGCTATGTTTAGCTTCCAAAATGATGAGCCTTATTCAGAAGATCTTGCAGAATTCTAGTGACACTTTACAGAATCGAGGGTGCATATAATCGTTCTCTTCTGTGTTAAGAGTTGTCAGAATTCCCTGTGAGGCTGCTGCTTAGGTCTGTCAGACCATGTTATGCATACATAGCATCTGCGGGATGTTGTAAAGATAGTCAAAATGCTGAGTTTTGTTTTTTTTTGTTTTTTTTTTTAATATAATGGATCAAGTGCCCCTCCACAAGCCATATGAATGTAATTCAGTGTTTTTCTAACTGTGTAAGAGAGTTTTTTTTTTTCCATGAATAACCTCACCCTCTAAATAGCCAGTCATCCAGTAACTGTTTCAAATTATTTCACTCTGCACACCTCCTGGAAAAGTATCACTGGTGTTCTGTAGAATGTTGTTTGAGAATAAAATACTTCTGAATAGAGCTGGTTGGAGAAATTCCAGTGTAACATTTTTTCATCAGAATTTGCTGATTCATTGAAATTGAAAAGTTTTTCATGGAGATGGTTCCAATTTGATTAAATTCCTTTGAAACTTAGGCAAGAAACATGCCTGGCTTTCTGCTAACTTGCTCACCCAGCTCCTTGGCAGCCTGGGCTCCTAGGGTTCCTGAGGTCCGTGCCTCTGGGGCAACCCATTATGTAGACTTGCCTTGGAGATGGGGCTCCAGTCTCTTTCGCAGAGAACGTATACATGCTGAGGTTTTGTTCCAAAGGGGGGGCGAGACTGCCACAAAATGGAATTATCTTTCTCCACCAAGCTCTACTTCCGAATTCTGTTCCCACCTTCACTGACTACCTTTTAAAATGTGATTCTACTCTGAAAAGTGACTGTCTAAAAATAACACTTTCTTACACAATGGAGTTGTTGCTTGTATGCATTCAGAGTCTTCTCTGCTGAATATTAACTAGTAAGTTTTGATTGTATTTTATTCTTGTTCAACTTGCAAGAGCCAATGCAACTAAGAGTGAGTAAACAGTATTCCATCCTTTCTTGTGCATCATCAAACTAATTATTTAAGTTCCAATCATCTATGTCTCTCAGAACCCCTTTGATGCCAGTGAGTTTGTACAGTTGTCACTAACACAACAGTTTGGCTTTACTACTTGTGGTGTTGCGTAAGAAGGAAGGAGCATAGCTTAATTCTCAGTTTAAATTGACTTTGTGCCATAATTATTAGAATAAACAACATTTTACTTGGAAAAATGAGCACATGTGGTCGTGAAAGCCATTGGGAAATATGGAGTGCCGTGTTAGCATAGTCACTTTACATAGTTCTGCACATGAATATTTTGTTCTGCTATTTTTGTTTGCAGTGGTGTTGTAGTCATGCGGGTCCCAGAATATGAGAGAGACAAGGTGGGTGAGATAATATCTTTTGTTGGACTAATTTCAGTTGGTGAAAGAAACAAGCTTTCCAGCTCCACAGAGCTCTTCTTCAGGTCTGTGGAGCTCAAAAGCTTCTCTTTCACCAATAGAAATTGGTATAGTAAAAGGTATTACCTTATGCACCTTGACTCTCTCTTGCATTTATATAGTATCTTCATCAACATTTATTTTGCAATACCCCTATGGTAAGTAAGTATTGATAACCTCTTTTTTTATACTGTTGATTGGCAAACAGAGAGATAAAGGGTAAGTACCTTGATTACAGTTGTGCAGAGTAGTCTTGGAACCAAGTTTAGAACACAAGTCGTTAGCTCTGTCCCATAAATAATCCAGCTGTAGAGTCCCCCATACTTAATATCCCTAGCTCTATATTCCGACAACATCTGTTAACTATGTTCGCAAGGTTAAAAAAATTGAGTACTCAAATATTAGGAGAACATTTAGATAGAAGTGGAAGACTGAAACATGCCTAGTTAGCAACTAAATTGCCTACACAAAAAGTAAATTTTACTAATTTCTAGTACATTTTTCTGCATTACAGTATTTTTGGTTCATTTGACTTTGCTTCTAGGTATAACCTATATTATAAAGCCCTATAGAGGGGATGGGATAGGGTTTGTTTGTTTTTTTAAAGAGCTCTTTAGATAGCTTTGAAATAGGATTTTTTTCTTAGTTGATACACTTGTATGGGTACAAAAATAGAAAAATTAAATCAATTTGAAAAATTGATTACGTGGATGACTTGCATAGTGTATGTTCCCTGATGGTTCCTTATTAACAGTTGAACTGCAGTTCAGTTATGAGAAACTATATTTCCATGACTTCACTCAAGAAAAGGCATTTTCCCTCCTGTAAATTTGATAATTTTATTTATTTATTTATTTTTAAGGTTGCCGAAACCAGTCAAAGTGATACAAGTATTTCATCAGGAGAAACAAAAAGCAAAAGCAGCATTCACTTTCTTCCCAATGAGACAAAGCTAGTTTCTCAACCACACAACAAAGACTTAAATACCAAAGAAAAAAGTGATCCAGCTGTAGGTGAGGATGACATAGAGGGAGATTCTTTTTTTGATGATCCCATACCCAAACCGGAGAGAAACTATGGCTGGTAAGTAAACCATGCTCCCTAGTTAACACATTTATTTGATGCTTAGTAGGTTTGGGTTAGATGTGTTACTTGCATGTAGCCTGTAGTAAAAAGTGGTGTGAAGGTGCACTGTAAAACATCCTACTAGAAATGCACAATACCTTCTGGGGCTCCCTGGTTGCACTGGTGAGTAATTTTCACCCTTTTGGCGATGTTGCATAGTTCTTCTTCGAGTGCTTGCTCATATCCATTCCAGTAGGTGTGCGCGCGCCGCGTGCCGGAAGAATTTTTACCCTAGCAACACTCGGTGGGTCGGCAGGGCCCCCTGGAGTGGCGCGCTATGGTGCCGGATATATACCCTGCCGACCCAGCCGCCCTTCAGTTCCTTCTTACCGCCGTGTCGGTGGTTGGAACAGTGGACGCAGCTTAGCTGACCTCCGCTTCCTAGCTACTCGTAGTTCTTGTGTAATACAGTTATATCCTTATACGTTTTTTTCTTATGTTAGTTTTATGATACTTAGCGGGTTCGGGGAGTAGCCCCTTTCCTGCAACCGGTGCCTGAGCCCTGCCCGGTCACCGTTTTAGTCCGTGCCTGCCAGCCCGGCCGTTGCTGACAGGAAATCCACAACGACTCCTGTTTACGGTGCTTGGGGATCGCGATAAGTGTCCCATTGCACGCGTTTAAGCCGACAACAACAGGGAGCGGCACTTTATTTCCCTCACCTTCTGACAAGCGCGGGCTATTGGCGGACAGAAGCGCCTCCTCGGCACCGGACCCCGCTGGCACCGACCGTTGCGGCACCGAAGTCGACTCGGCACCGCTCCATCTTTCTGAGGTTGAGGAAGCCACGACTCCTCCTACCAGTGCGACGCTCCCGGCACGGCCGTGGTGGCTCCTGCTCTGCTGTTCCGTGCCAAGGCCCGCAGCCAAGAGTCATCACAGTTGATCGCCGCACCGACACTGCAGAGACCTGAGATGCCGGCTCTTGATTCCGGTTCCCGCGGGCGTCGATCCGTGCCTGCTGCTCCCGGCACGCGCGTGGTTGAGCTTCCTGCTCGCTGCTCCGTGCCAACTGCACAGCCAGTGAGCTCATCTGAGTCGGATCGCCCGGCACCTGCCCCGGCACCGACACGGCCGGCACGGTCGATCCTGGTCCCACAGGGCTGTTGAATCCGTGCCTGGCTGCTCCCCGGCACGCGCGTGGTTGAGCTTCCTGCTCTGCTGCTTTCTGGTGGCCATCCCCTCCAACCCACCCAGCTCCAGTGTTGAGCCTTCATTTTTATCTGAGTCGGATTGCCCAGCACCGGCACCTGCCCCGGCACCGAACGGCCGGCACCGCGATCCCGGTCCCAAGGGCTGTTGAATCCGGTGCCGTGCTGCTTCCCCGGCACGCGCCGTGGTTGAGCTTCCTGCTCCTGCTGCTTCTGTGCCATCTGCACACAGCCAGTGAGCTCGTCTAAGTCGGATCCGCCGGCACCGACTCCTGCCGCGGACCGGCATATTGACACCGGTCGATCCCGGTCCCACAAGGGCCGTCGAATCGGTGCCTGACTGCTCCCCGGCATGCGCTGTGGTGAGCTTCCTGCTCCTGCTGCTTCCAAGCCAACGGCACCGCAGCCAGAGAGCTCATCTACACTCGGATCGCCGGCACCGACTCCTGCGCGGCACCGGACACATCGGCACGTTGATCCCGGTCCCACAGGGCCGTCGACCAATGCCTGACTGCTCCCGCGGCGCCGTGGTTGACTTCCTGCTCCTGCTGCTTCCGTGCCAACAGCACTGCAGCCAAGGGGCTCATCTCACTGGATCGCCCGCACCATACTACAGAGGCACGACGACGCTGGCACCATTGATCCGGTCCCACAAGGCCGTCGAATCCAGTGCCTGACTGCTCCCGGCACGCGCCATGGTCGAGCTCCTGCCCCTACTGCTCCATGCAATCTGCACTGCGGACAGGAGCTTGTCTAAGCCGATCGCCCGGCCCGACTCTGTGACACACTGGCGCAGTCAGCCCTGTCGATACCTATCCCATTCACTGACCCGATAATCTCGGCACGTTCTCGCTCCATCACCGCTACAGGCGCTATGACTGCTGTACTGCTCCCGTCCTCGAGGTCTCGGTCGCTCCCGGCCCGCTGTAGTAGGAGCCGGATCTCGTTTCCAGATACCGGACGCCTTCCGGTACCAGGTCCCAGGTGCCAAGTTGGCAAGGTCTGGTAGAGTCAGAGACTTGACCATGATTTTCAGCACCTCCATGCCTTCCGGTCACGCACTGTCTTCCCACCGGACTATCTTATGCTCAAGACCGCGTTCTGGTGTGCCCACAAACACCTAAGGCGCATCAGGACCTCCCATGGAGGGTAGCGCTCATGGTGGACTCCAGGTGCAGGAGTCCCGGAGGAAGGATAGAGGATCATGCCTTGTCTTTTTTTTTTTTTTTTTTTTTTGGGTGAGAGGGGGAAGAAATAATCCCAATGTCCTGGCTAACATTTCCTCTCTCAATAAACAAGGACCTAAATATGTCCAAAGCTGTGCGAGAGCCTATTGCCTAGCTCAAGCTGGGTGCCACATTTGCCTACCCACTGCACTACCAATAGCCAGCATGTTGCTTTGGGATCTCTGAGATTTGAAAAATAGTATATAAAACCAACTATTGTGTATATAAATCTACAAAATGGCTTTTTTGAACATTTGCAGTTTTGTTTTCATAGGGCCCCTGACATATAAGTTCTACAAATAAAAGTTAAAGTTATGTCCACATTCTCGTTTCCTTACAGAAGTGAATTGCTAAAGCTGTTTCCAATAGTTTGTCAGTGTTCGTTGTAACGGATAAAAATAAATGGTTATTATTACAAAACAATGAGCCACATTTCAAGTAATCCACCCAATCCGTAGTAAGGATTTTAGGCCTCCTGTTTTTTATTTGTGTGCAAACAGCTGTATTTCATTTTTCAGCTTGTTTTCCAAAGCTTTTTCTGTTTTTAAACTTCTTGTCAGCTAAAATACAGTTGGTATCATGGCCAACACACAAGTAAAATTAGGGGGGAAAAGTCTTTTAGCTGAGGTTTTGTTTAAAAAAAAAATCTAGTGAAAATAACAATAGTTGAAACAAACTGATTTTGAAAACTATTGCGAAACACTGGTTACTGCAATATTGCTCCAGTCAATATTGAATAATACATTACTACTGCTACCTAGATAGTCTATGATAAAAAATGACAAATACATATAGACTTGGTACCTCGAAAAAAAGGCCCCAGCTTCCTAATTTTGACTGTACTTCATTACTTCCACGGGGAAAAGTTCGGGGGTTTTTTTGTTTTTTTTTTAAATACAGCAGAGTTGAGAAAGAATGTACACTGGAAGAACTCCAAATAATTTACATATGCTTCTTAAAAACTAAAAATAATGACATACATCATATTTCTTTAAAGGTTTATTTCCCCTTTTGAGATTTACCCTAGAGTTTATTACCCTATAAAGATTTGGACAGCATTTCATCTGTAAGACAACAAGTAAGGACTGGCTGGAAAACAACATTTCTGTTTTATGAAAAATTCTGAGATTTGGAATTTGTTTTCATTCCAATGCAGAACAAAACAGAGTCTTTCTGAAATCTTTCACAAAAGTAAGACAGAGACACCTCAGAACAGCCCAGTCAATCTCTCCTTCAGAGTTATTCCTTTGTCTAGCTATACCAAAAAGACAGGAGACATTTAAGATAGATTTAATCAGGCCACAACTTTATTATTAGATGTTGGGGACTACCTGGCAGATGAAAGTGTACAGTGCAGGTAACACCATGTTTATTCCATAATTACCTGGGGGGGGGGGGCTTCTGCCAGCTCCAGGTCCTTCCCCTCCGCAATCCACTGCTGGGAACTTACTATCCATCTGGGCCCCCCCCCACCACCCTGTAGGAGAGTTAAAGTGGGCTATAAGAAAGGGAGGCTGGCTCCTTGCTGTAACAATCATAGGAGTCCCCTTTAACGAACCACTCCTTTCAAGTCCATTTCCAACCCGATTAGCAACCATTCCCTCGAGCACTTAGACCTCTCTAACCAGGTGGCTAACCCCTCCTGATATGGGAAAAAAAAAACAGGGCAGTGCGCTCCATCCGCATGATCGCAGTGACCTGCTATGCCATGGAGGCCCCCAACCCCACTGCGAGCTCGTCGAGACTCAACTGTTGACGGCCAGCACAACGGCCATGTGCTCCGTGAAGATAGCCTGGGCGGAAACATGGCCCTACCTCCCTTTGTCAGAAGGGCATTCCCATCTCGGCACTTTTGGCATAGCCACACGACACTCGATATGTCTAGGTAGCATCCTTTCTCCCAGGCATTCGGAACGCCTTGACGCTTCAACTCGGCAGCCTTTCCTGTCTCTTTGAGTGGTCGCCCTGTCCAGTGTGCTGCATTTTTTGTGCTGGAAGTGGAGTTTTTTTCCCCACATATGACCGGTTCGCTTACCGCACGATGACCAGGAAATGTCCGCATGGTCTCGCTCTACCAAGGTCTCTCCCCGGACCATATTTTTTACGATCTCGGACGTGCTGTTCTCAGGCCATAGAAGACAGGGCCACCACGCTGCCCCGCAGCGCTTATGGGTCCTACCCAACTTTGCAGGGCAGGAATGCGCATTCTCATGGTCACGTCATCGCGTGGTCCAGACACAACTGATATCCCACGTTGCTCGCCTGTCCATTAGCCACCCAATTACCCTGCCACTCACCGCAGCCTCATACCTCAGGACCACGGCAGACTTGCCACCCGGACCTGCAGTCCTCTTCACCTCACAGTGTGCTGCTGCCGTGACTAGCAGGAAAACGAGCCCTTCCACCTGGTCAAACGTACCTTGCCTGGTGGAAGCGTTTCTTCTACAGGTGTGAAACGCTTAATCTTACTCCTGCTGAGGTCTCGATTCCCTTATGTTGGACATACCTCTGGCCTACAGCAGCAGGGCCTACCGGTGCGTCATCGCTTGAGGGTACACTTGGCAGCCATCTTTACCTTCCTCTAGGCTGAGGTGATCGTTCTGTGTTCTCACTCTCTATGGTTTCGAGGTTCCTCAAGGGCTTTGGAGCGCTTACACCCTATAGGTACACCGCCAGCCCCAACCTGGACCTCACATGGTTTTTAACCAGACTTATGTCTTCCAGCCCATTCGAGCCGTTAGCATCGCTTGCTCGTTTGCCTATACCTGTCTGGAAGACAGCTTTCCTCGTCGCCATTACAATCAGCCAGACGATGTCTCCAAAGCTCAGGGCTCTTCGGGGTCCACCATGCACTATTTTTTCCCAAAGACGAGGTGCAGTTACAATCCTCACGCGGCTTCCTCCCTAGGTGGTGTCTGCCTTTGCCTGTTTGCCACCCTCAAGCGGGGCGATGGGGACAACAGTTGCACTCTACTGAACGTCTGTACAGCGCTCGCAGTTATGTTGAATGGACAAAACCATTTCCTAAGACGCCCAACTCTTGTGGCTCGCGGTAGCAGACCGGAGGAAAGGACTACCCGTTTTCCTCTCAGAGGATCTCATCTTGGTGGATAACGTGCACCCGCACTTGGTTTATGATTGGCTCACTTCCCCAAGCCACATCACTATGCCTTCTACCAGGGCTCAGACTTGTCTGCCGCCTGCTGACTCGTGTCCCTACCCACGCAATCTCTCGCGCGGCTCCGTGGTCCTTGGTCCATACCTTTGCTTCGCGGCATTATGCTCTGGTTTAACAGTCAAGGGATGGCTGCAGCCTCTGCTCGGCGCTTTTGCATTTTGCAGTATCTCACTCCGACCCCACCGCCTACATAAGGCTTGGGAATCACCTACTGGAATGATATGAGCAAGCACTCGAAGAAAAAAGACGAGTACTCACCTTTGTAACTGTTGTTCTTCGAGATGTGTTGCTCATATCCATTCCACACCCGCCCTCCTTCTCCCACTGTCGGAGTAGCCGGCAAGAAGGAACTGAAGGGCGGGCTGGGTCGGCAGGGGTATATATCCGGCACCATAGCGGCGCCACTCCAGGGGGCGCGCCCTGCCGACCCAACCGAAGTGTTGCTAGGGTAAAAATCTTCGACGAACGTGCACGGCTGGCGGCGCACACACTACTGGAATGGATAATATGAGCACACATCTCGAGGAACAACAGTTACAAAGGTGAGTAACCATCTTCCCTTCTGATACCAAGCCAAACTGATTGTCTGGCGGGGGCTGGAGAAGGGCAGAGTGGAGTCTTGGCTCTGCTAACCCTGAGAGCTTTCCAACCATTTGCTGCTAGGAGTAGTATCTAAGGTACAAAGCCATGCTCTTGAGCCCTGGAGATGCAACTATGACCAACCTTAAATGTAGCTGCACAAGTAGAAGGGAGAGTCTTTGGCCTGGTCTACACTATGCATTTAAACCGATTTAGCAGCGTTAAACGGTTTAACGCTGTACCCGTCCACACTACGAGGCCCTTTATACCGATATAAGGGCTCTTTAAATCGGTTTCTGTACTCCTCCCCAACGAGAGGGAGTAGCGCTAAAATCGGTATTACCATATCGGATTAGGGTTAGTGTGGCTGCAAATCGACGTATTGGCCTCCGGGCGGCATCCCACAGTGCACCACTGTTGACCGCTCTGGACAGCAATCTGAACTCGGATGCTGTGGGCCAGGTAAACAGGAAAAGCCCCGGGAACTTTTGAATTTCATTTCCTGTTTGCCCAGCGTGGAGCTCTGATCAGCACAGGTGTGCGACCGATGCAGTCCCAAATCCAAAAAAGAAGCCTCCAGCATGGGACCGTCACAGGAGATACTGGATCTGAATTGCTGTATGGTGAGACAAATCTGTTCTCTCAGAGCTCCGTTACAGAAGACAAAAATGCTAAAGCATTTGAAAAAAATCGTCCAGGCTACACAGTTGCTGCGTGACAAGCGTAACGGAAAGCCAAAGAATCAAATGGACACTCATGGGGAGGGAGGGAGGGGTACTGAGGACTCCAGCTATCCCACAGGGCCGCAGCAGTCTCCGAAAAATGGGTTACATTCTGGCTGAGCTCCCAATGCCTGTAGGTTCAAAACACATTGTCCGGCGTGGTTCAGGGTATAGCTCAACAATTTACTTGTCCCCCTCCCCCTCCACTTGAAAGGAAAGGAAAGAATCGTTCTCTCTTGACTTCTTTCAATATCACCCTGTGTCTATTGAATGCTGCTGGTAGACGCGATGCTGCGGCAGTGAAGAGCAGTATCTGCTCCTCTCCCCTCCCTGGTGGCAGATGGTGCAGTTAGGACTGCTAGCCGTCCTTGTCATCAGCCCATGAGTGCTCCTGGCTGGCTCAGGGAGGCTGCCCGGGGGTGCCCTGGGTAAAAATAGGAATGATTTCCCGGTCCGGTTCCCAGTAGATGGTACAAGAATGGCTGGTACCGTCCTCACCATAGCAACTGGGGCTGAGCTCCATCAGCCCCCTCCTTTCCTGTGTAAGAAAAGATTCTGTGACTGCCTGGACTTATCATAGCAGCAGGATGCTGGGCTCCTCTCCCCGCACCACTTAATGTCCTGCCTGGACTTTCATAGCAGCGGGGCTGCCTCCCCCTCATTTTATTCTCATCTAACAAAAGTCAGTGTTTCTTATTCCTGCATTCTTATAACTTCATGACACAAATGGGGGGGACACTGCCATGATAGCCAGGAAGGTTGGGAGGAGGGGAAGCAACCGGGTGGGTTGTTGCAGGGGCACCCCCCGTGAATGGCATACAGCTCAACATTTCTGCGGGATCTGACACGGAGCAGCTGTGCTCTCTGATAACACTGGTTCTCAGTACACTTGCCCCATATTCTAGGCAGGACTGACTCTATTTTTAGAAACCATAAAGGAGGGATTGACTCAGGGAGTCATTCCCAGTTTTGGCCTTTGCACCCCGGCCAACCTCAGCCAGGGGCACCCATGATAGCAGCAGACAGTACAGAAGGACAGATAACCGTCATCTTACTGCCAATTTACAATGGCAGCAGACAGTACAGAATGACTGGTAACTGTTCTCTGCTATCATGCAAAGAGCAAAAGAATGCTGCTGTTTGTAGCACTGCAGTAACCCTCTGTTAGCGGCATCCAGTACACATTACGGTGACAGTAAAGAAAAAAAAAAAAGCTGAAAGGGCTCCATGGTTGCCGTCCTATGGTGTCTGCCAGGGCAATCCAGGGAAAAGGGCGCGAAATGATTGTCTGCCGTTGTTTTTCCCGGAGGAAGGATGAGTGACAACATTTACCCAGAACCACCCACGACAATGATTTTTTGCCCCATTCAGCCACTGGGCTCTCACCCAGAATTCCAAGGGGGCGGGGGGACTGCGGAACTATGGGATAGCTACAGAATAGTACCTCCACAGTGCAACGCTCCGGAAATCGAGCGCTAGCCTCGAACGCATGGACGCCCACCCGCCAAATTAATGTGCTTAGTGTGGCTGCGTGCACTCGACTTTATACCAATCTGTTTTACAAAACCGGTTTATGTAAAATCGGAAATTAATCCCGTAGTGTAGACCGTACCCTTTTTTCTCTGCATAACTTTTTCAAGGACTGGCAGAATTCTAACCCACAGTACTGGAATAGTTAATGAAAATATTGTTAGTTCTCTCTCTCAGACACAGACACACCAGCTTCATACAATACAAGCATTAGGAAATCTCTTGTAGAAATCAGTGTTCATATTTATTACCTAGTGTGTCCAAGCTGACTTGTTTTCAGTAAAGTAATTGTTTTTCTGGCAACATGTCAACTTTTGCAGGCCCAAAACATTTTAGGGCACTTTGTGGTTTTAGTAGTGGTCTGATGATGAGTGAAATGATATTTTGAAGTGCAAGTCTGACTGAAAGGTGCAAAGGTGTCAAAACCCACATTCTCATTCCGTTGATCTTGCTGCAGCTCTGAGCAGAGCCGTTCCACTGTGGCTTTGTTAGAGCAACTTTAAAGTTGTACTGACTTTGGGTGTGCCAGAAATGCACCTGAGGATTGATATAGCAGGAGGTTTAGCTCATCCATGCCCACTCTTTCCCTTTTACATTGGCAACAAACAGCGAGGTGGTCTACTCCAGTGGCTCTCAACTTTCTAGATTACCTGTACCCCTTTCAGGAGTCTGATTTGTCTTGCATATCCCCAATGTCTTACCTCACTTTAAAAACTGCTTGCTTACAAATCAGATATAAAATATAAAAAGAAAGAGTACTTGTGGCACCTTAGAGACTAACAAATTTATTTCAGGGATAATAGCTTTCGTGGGCTACAGCTCACTTCTTTTGGATGCATAGAATGGAACACACCAGACAGGAGATATTTCATACATACAGAGAAACATGAAAAGGTGAAGTATGCATACCAACTGGAAGAGTCCAATCAATTGAGATGAACTATCGTCAGCAGGAGGAAAATAACCTTTGAGTGATAATTGGAGATGCCCCATTGAAGGTGTGAGGAGAAAAACCCAATGGGGAGAACACTTCAGGGAGAAACCTCTTCTAACCACTCAGTGACAGATTGAGGTGGAGTATTTGCAACAAAATAACTTCAAAAAATAGACTCCAAAGAGAGACTGCTGGAACTCAAAATTAATATGCAAATTGGATACAATTTAACTTAGGTTTTAACAGAGATACTGGAATGGTTGGTCATTTACAGCTAATTGAATCTATTTCCCATGTTTAAGTTCTACAGTTGTATGCATATTTTCACCTTTTCATGTTCTCTGTAGTGTATAATATCTCCTGTCTGGTGTGTTCCATTCTGTGCATCTAAGAAGTGAGCTGTAGCCCATGAAAGCTTATGCTGAATAAATTTGTTAGTCTCTAAGGTGCCACACGTACTCCCTGTTCTTTTTGCGGATACAGACTAACATAGCTGCTACTCTGAAAAATATAAGTGTCACATCACATTATTACTGAACAATTGCTTATTTTCTCATTTTTATCATATAATAAAATCAATTGGAATATAAATATTGTACTTACATTTCAGTGTATATGGAGTAATATAAACATGTCATTTTAAGAAATTTTAGTTTGTCCTGACTTCACTTGTCCTTTTTATGTAGCCTGTTATAAAACTAGGGAAATGTCTAGGTGATTTGATGTGCTCCCTGAAAGACCTCTGCATACCCCCAGGGGTACACATACCCTTAGTTGAGAACCACTGGTCTAAGCCCTCTTATGTTGGCCCTGCAGTATCAGATGCTCGCTCTTATGCTGGGAGGATCCTGATGTGGCACAAAGTAACCACACAAGATCATTCTCCCCTCTATAATAAACTGGCAAACTCTTTTCAGAAAGGGATTATTTATGACTGTTACCTAGTGGGAAATAAAAATTGCAAGATCTGCTCCTATGATATATTTAAAGAGCAGCTGATGTCTCATGAAAAATATTGAACAAATACATTAGAAAGAACTCTGCTTCTTATTTTTTTGTTTTTTTTTTCTTTTTTTATCAGTACCATATCAGGATTAAAATAACATCTTTGATTTGCTCCTGCTTATTTAAGAGCTTAAGTACTAATTGATTGTAACATCATGTTAATTTCTACAGCCAACTGATTGTGAGGTAGTAAACTGGGATAAAACAATAGGTGGGAATACCAGTGTCTGAGAGATCTAATAATTGCGCATGATCTTTAAACTGACAGCTTTAAAATATTAAAATGAAACTTTCAAAGGAATTTGTTCCTCCAGTCATTGAATCTGCGATAGTGATAGTGCCTTTCAAAGCAGGTAGATTCCCAGGATTGTTGCAATTTCCTACATTTTTGTCTTGCCGGATTACCTTGGCTTTTAACTGACATCATGGTTCATAAGTAAGGCTATGTTTTTGTCAACGATATTTTTAGTAAAAGTCATGGACAGGTCATGGACAATAATGAAAAATTCATGGAAGTCTGTGACCCGTCATTGACTGACTGTTACTTAAAATACCAATGAGAAAATGAGTAGCCTGGGCAGCTGCGGGGTGTGGGAAAGGCTATGGGAGCTCCAGGGTCCCCCTCTGCTGGCGGCTCCAAGCTCTGGGGATCTCCCCCTGCTGCGCCTAAGGTCTTTGGAAGTCATGGATTCTGTGACTAAATCGCAGCCTTATGAATAAGTTAGAATAACACATCCAGTGCATCTGTGTTAATTACTGTCCTTGAAAACTAAATATAACAATCATGAGTGCAAATTCTACAGTTCATAGACCTGTGTTTGTAATCTAATAATTCAAAACAAAAGACAAAACAACATTAGAAGAACTTAAATAGGTTTGTGCAGTAGTTAGCAAACAATACAACTAGCCTATATTTATAAACATGAGGAAATGCAATAAAAACAGTGTTCAGGAATTTTACTACTACAGTATTACATGAGTACTCAAATGGTCCTCAGTTGTTAAAAGCATCAAAGGCCAATGACTTGAATGGTAATACTTATTCATAATTGCTACCTGAAAATGCTTGAAAGATAAGAGTTCAAGAAAAGAAGCCTTAGTTACTCAGCAAAACTAAATTTCCTTGTAAAGAACAAATCTCTATGGCAGAAAAGAAACAACATTTTTCAAATTACATGGATTATGCTAACAATCTCTTTCCATATCAATATTACATACATTTTTAGACTTGTGTATTTTAATTTGGTTTACGTAGCATGCAGGTACTGATAACAATTCCATAGTAAGGCATCTTTGTGTGTGCAAATTGTGGTAAATGAATTAGCAAAATGCTAATTAGCAAGGTTCTACAGATTTTGTGACTTATTATACATGTAGTAAAATAATAGTTTGTAATCTTCCTCCACAGTGTATCATATTTCATGTGTATGTACATGTAACATAGAGTCATCATAAATTTATATAACTTGTTTAAATATACATTAAACTCACCAAAACCATAGAAAGTTAATGCAAAATCAGATTCTGCTCAGACATCATCTCATTAGATGAGTCTAAAATACATTACATGAAACCAGTCACAACTTGGTCACTGAAAATATTTTCTAGGAATGGTGAAGATTAAACTTAGACTTTCAATGTGCTTGTTGCATCTTTTATTTGTAAATAATATGTTAATCTATATTCCATTCCTAAATGTAATGGCAGCTAAACCAGTTTATCATGTGGCGATGAAAAAAATTCGTTTTGCTGCAATCTCAAGGGGGCATGCTTTCTACAATGTGACTGTTACTAGTTTTGTTGAACAAAACTGATCATAATTTAAAAGCAGAAACTAGCTGATATATTTATTTATGCCTCAATCTTTTCCTCTTGGCTACATGGTATTTGTGGGGATAACTAAAGGCCCCTTGATAAAAATAGTGATACTGAAGAAGATGCAGGAGATCTATTTGTGACAGAAGGCAGGCAGAAGTCCATGAATAGGTGAGAAAATCACTTTCTTCTTGCATGTCTTGCTTGACACTTTTACCACCAACTTCCAGTAGAAAGTTTTTGGCCTTTTTTAGATTGTAAAGTGAATAGTTCCTTCACCTGATCTTTTGCTGCATACGTTACTATTTCTAGGTGCATACATATTTAATGGATGGTAGAAAAGAGAGTCACATATCTATTTATAAATTGTTTCCCTTTTTAGGAAAACAGAGTCCAACAAACGAGGAGGAAGCCTTGCATCTCTTTCTGATGCACCCCCCCTAAGGAGTGGGCTAAGCTCCCTTGCTGGAGCACCTTCACTAAAAGAGCCTGACCGTAAGTATAATATGGAAATCCTTTTGTATCTTGAGTAGGGCAAGAGAGACGGGAGATAGACTTAGCTGATCTTGAGATCCCTTCCAGTCCTACAATTATATGTCTGTAAGTGTTTTCAGGATTGGCTCTTAAATTTGGAATATAATATTAGCCTATAGAAAAATATACTAGATTTAATTAGTTGATGGATGTGTTTAAGTATGCCCTTTTTTTCCAAACAATAACCAAACATATTTCTGATTTCAATTTTTTTTGGTTACAGATGCAAATAGAAACTCTGTTTTGAAAGATCTACACTTGGTGAATGCAAAATTTGGATCTCTTGAATTAGGCAAGTAGTCGTTGAGCATGAGGGAACGTAAACATCCTAGTTTTGATATGCCTTACGTTTCAGCTCCTCAAGGAAACTAAGACACTGAAATATACTGGTGTCTTACTTTGATAAAAGTTCCATTGGCATCAGCGGGAGTCTTGCTTGAGTAAGAGAAGCAAAATATTCTTTATACAAAATTCCTAACTGGCAGGAATTATTTGTATGTTTCTACCAGAATTATTTTACACATACAACAGAAACTCAAGCCACCCCATGCGTATATTTTGGTGATAATTTT
Organism: Chelonoidis abingdonii; assembly: GCF_003597395.2. Taxonomy (NCBI): domain Eukaryota; kingdom Metazoa; phylum Chordata; order Testudines; family Testudinidae; genus Chelonoidis; species Chelonoidis abingdonii. The sequence continues at coordinate 131,743,462 of NC_133771.1, forward strand.
ATAGTTGGTCTGCTTGTCAGTAAGGTATTGTTGACTAGAACAGTGCTATTCAAAGTGGTGGTCCGTGGAGCGTTGCTGGTACGTGAGCCATTGGCTGCTGGTCCATGGCAAGTTTCCAGGAAAGAAAGAGAGAAACAATAGTATAATTTAAAAATCACACTGGAATTCCACCAAGAATAATTATCAGTCTATAAAAGTCGACAATATTAAATAATAATATTGATAAATAAAATAAAAAAAGTCTGCCAATTTTTATTTTATTCATTATATTGTTTCTGATATAAATTAACATGATTTTGAATGTGTCAAATAATATTTTCTTGGATCTAGTCATTTTATACTATTCGCCCAGATGCACAGCCTTTCAGTCAGTCTTCAGTGTATTTAAATATGAACATCTCTGCATGTACGTGACAGTCCCATTCCAATTAATACAATGAAGAATGTTAATTTTTCTGATCTGATGTGCTACGTCCCTATGCAAAAACTGTGATAATATGGCGGAAATACGGTACCGATCCCTGGCACATTGGGGGGAAAAAAACTGCTGGCCCGCCACATCAGATAGTTTGACAAGCACTGGACTAGAACACCAGAGGGAAGCCTACTGTAAGAAAAAATAAAATGTCTTGTAAAGCAGCTTAAGTTAATATAGTACTAACTTTTATGAACCATTTCCCCACATTGCTATTAATGTTATATTGTCATGATTGATGACAACAGTGTCCAGTTACCATTGTTCTCAATTCTATGGCAAAATATATAAGACGATTAAATTTATCCAGCATGGAAATGCATCTCAGAATTAGTGTTCACTTAGGATCTTTATTTAGAATGGTAGCATAGGCTTTTAGGGCAGATTTTCAAAGGCACAAGTGGAAGTTAGGCATGCAACTCTCATTGGCTTTCAGTGGGATTTAGGCACCTCTAATTGCCTTTTGTGTCTTTGAAATTCTCCCAATTATAATATCAACATAGAATCATAGAAATGTCCAGCCCCCTGCAGTGAGGTAAACCTATACTATCCCTAACAGGTGTTTGTCCAATCTGTTCTTCAAAACCTTCAATGACACAGATTCCACAGCCTCCCTAGAAGCCTGTTCCTGAGCATAATTACTGTTATGGTTAGAAAGTTTTTCCTAATTTCTAACTAAACCTCTCTTGCTGTAGATTAAGCCCATTATTTCTTATCTTACCTTCAATGGACATAGACAACAATTGATCGCTGTTTGCTTTATAACAGCCCTTAAGTTATTTGAAGACTGTTATCAGCTGTTCCCTCAGTCTTTTTTTTCCCTAAATATGCCTAGTTTTTGTAGCCTTTCCTCATAAGTCAAGTTTTTTCTAAACATTTTATCATTTTATTTGCTTGCCTCTAGACTCTCTAATTTTTCCACATCTTTCTTAAATTGTAGCACCCATAATTGGATACAGTACTCCAGCTGAGACCTCACCAGTGCTCAGTAAAGCAGGACAGTTACTTCCTGTATCTTCCATATAACATTCCTGTTAATATATCCAAGAATATTAGCCATTTTTCAACTGCATCACAATGACTCATACTCAGATTGTGATCCCCTCTACTCCCCCACTCCCTAGCCTTTTCAGCAGCACTATCACCTAAATGGTTATTTCCCATTTTGTAGTTATTTCTGTGCATTTGATTTTTTCCTTCCTAAGTGTAGTACTTTACACTTGTCTTTATTGAATTTCTCCTTGTTTAATACAGACCAGGTCTGTTTGTCAAGGTAATTTTGAATTGTAATCCTCCCCCCAAAGTGCTTGCTATCCCTCCCAGCTTTGTGTCTTCTGGAAATGTTACATGTATGCATTTCACTCTGTTATCCCAGTCATTAATGAAAATGTTGAATAGTACCAGCTCCAGAGCTGATTCCTGCAGCCCCATTAGATACACCCTCCCACTTTGACAGCAAACCATTGATAACTACTTTTTGAGTAGGGTCTTTCAGCCAGTTGTGCATGCACCTTATAGTAATTTAATCTAGATCACATTTCCCTACATTGCTTATGAGAATGTCAGGTGTGACTTTGTCAGAAGGTTTAATAAAATCAAGATATATCACATCTACTGCCTCCCCCTTATCGAGTAGGCCAGTAACCTTGTCAAAGAAGGAAATTACATTGGTTTGGAATGATTTTGTTCTTGACAAATGCATGCTGGCTATTCCTTATAACCCTAGATTCCAAACCAGAAGGGACCATTGTGATCACCTAATTTGCTCTCCTGTATAACACAAGCCATAGAATTTCCCTAAAATATTTCCTACATGCTTATAAATTGATAGTTTAATTTGTTTTAGTATCTTTCCAGGTATCAAAGTTAGGCTGACGGGTCTATAATTCCCTGGGTCATCTTTGTTCCCCTTTTTAAAAATAGGTTCTATGTTTGCCCTTTTCCACTCTGCTGGGACCTCACCCATGTTCCATGAGTGCGTGAAGATAATTAGCTAGTGGTTCTGAGGTTCCTTTACTTAGTTCTTTAAGTATCCTGAAGATGAATTTCATCAGGCCCTGCCAACTTGAATACATTTAACTCATCTAAATCTTTAATCTTTTTTTCCTTATTTTGTCGTACATTCCTTCCCCTTGTTGTTGTTAATAGGGCTGTCAAGCGAGTTAAAAAAAATGATTCTGATTAATTGTGCTGTTAATCATGCTGTTAAACAATAATGGAATACCATTTATTTAAACATTTTTGGGTATTTTCCACATTTTCAAATATACTGGTTTTAATTATAACACAGAATAAAAATGTATAGTGCTCACTTTGTATTTATTTTTATTACAAATACACGTATTGTAAAAACCAAAAAATAGTATTTTTCAATTCCCCCATTGCAAGTACTGTAGAAAAGTTTCTTTATCATGAAAGTTGAACTTACAAATGTAAAATTATGTACAAAAAAGTACTTTCAAAAACAAAACAATGTAAAACTTTAGTGCCTACAAGTCCACTCAGTCCTACTTCTTGTTCAGTCAATCGCTCAAAAAGTTTGTTTACATTTTCAGAAGATAATGCTGCCTGCGTCTTGTTTACAATGTCACCTGAAAGTGAGAACAGGCATTCACATGGCATTGTCATAGCTGGCGTCGGAAGATATTTATGTGCCAGATATGCTAAAGATTCGTATGTCCCTTCATTCTTCAGTCACCCTTCCAGGGGACATGTGTCCATGCTCATGACGGGTTCTTCTTGATAACAGTCCAAAGCACTGTGAACCAACACATGTTCATTTTAATTATCTGAGTCAAATGCCACCAGCAGAAGACTGATTTTCTTTTTTGGTGGTTCGGGTTCTGTAGTTTCCGCATCGGAGTGTTGCTCTTTTAAGACTTCTGAAAGCATGCTCCACACTTCGTCACTTTCCAATTTTGGAAGGCACTTCAGATTCTTAAACTGGGGGTTGAGTGCTGTATCTGTCCTTAAAAATCTCACATTCATACCTTGTTTGCATTTTGTCAAATCTGCAGTGAAAGTGTTTTTAAAATGAACAACACGTGCTGGTCATCATCCAAGACTGCTATAACATAAAATATATGGCAGAATGTGGGTAAAACAAAGAGCAGATATACAATTCTCCCCCAAGGAGTTCAGTCATAAATTTAATTAATGCATTACTTTTTTAATGAGCGTCCTCAGTATGGAAGCATGTCCAATGGAATGGTGGCCAAAACATGAAGGAGCATATGAATGTTTAGCATTTCTGGCACGTAGATACCAATGCCAGCTGCAAAAGTGCCATGCAACCATCTGTTCTCACTTTTAGGTGACATTGTAAATAAGAAGCGGGCAGCATTATCTCCCATAAATGTAAACAAACTTGTTCATCTTAGCGGTTGGCTGAGTTATGTTACAAAAAAAAATCTATATTTGTAAGTTGCACTTTTTCACAATGAAGAGATTGCACTACAGTACCTGTATGAGGTGAATTGAAAAATATTATTGCATTCATAATCAAAAATAATAATATAAAGTGAACACTGTAAACTTTGTATTCTGTGTTGTAATTGAAATCAATATATTTGAAGAAAAACATCCAAAAAATGTAATAAATTTCAATTGGGATTCTATTGTTTAACAGTGCAATTCAAACTATGATTATTCGCGATTCATTTTTTTAAGTTAATCGCATGAGTTAACTGTGATTTATCGACAGCCCTAGTTATTAATATTGTGTTGAGTATCTTGTCACCATTTAATGTTTTTGGTGAAGACTGAAGCAAAAGGTGCATTAAGTACCTCCAGCCTTCTTGATGTCAGCAGTTATTAGTTCTCCTTCCCTACTAGACAGAGGACTTATATTTCCCTTCATCTTTTTTTCCTTGTTCCTAATGTATTTATTAAAGAACTTCTTATTGCTTTTGATGTCTCCTGCAAATTGCAACTCATTTTGTGCCTTTGCCTTTCTGATTTTTGTCCCTTCATGCTTGTGCTATTCTTTTATATTCTTCCATAGCAATTTGTCCACTTTTTGTAGGATTCCTTTTTGATTTTAAAGTCATTAAAGAGCCTTGATGAAACCATATTGATCTCTTACTATTCTTCCTATTTTTCCTTTGCGTCATGATATACTAATTTAAGAAGTATCAAGTTATACAACAAAATAGAACTATTGATGGTTTGGCTACAGAGCTGAGAGCCATGTCCAATTCACTGAAATGTTGTGCTTTATTTAGGGTTTGTCTAAATTAGGAAAAGAGATTAGGTTGCAATTAGCTAACATCAGACTTGAGTTCTCTTTCTAATCTGTACAGATTTTGAGAGGATCTGCTCTTGATGCTACCTACAGCTGGATTTATAAACTCTGTTCTGACATAAAAATATAATTTTGATCTCTTTGTATTTCCTACAGAGGGAATCTGTTTTTTGTTCAGTAAAATACTTTTTTCATTATTTAGGAACTGGTGATGAAGATGAGTATGTTGATGATTTCAACAGGTAAGAGGGAAAAATACTTCTATTCCTACAGTGTGTTATTTAATGGATAGTAAACATCATTCAGTTTTCTAGTTACATTGAACCAGAAGTAGGTTCAATTTTATCATGATCAGTTTGACAATGCTGCCATCTGTCTGCCATACATCTGTGAATATAAATCTTTTTTATACTTTCTCTAGGCAGGAGTGTCCTTAGGATGCTGACAAGCGTTAAGGTTTTTTTATTAAAGAAAAATATGCTCTTCTCAACAGTGCAGTTTTATCATTTACTTTTTATACATTTGAATTAATATTTTTAGCTAACTGTCTATATACGAGTCCAAATTGAATCTTGCATCTAGAAAACTCAGTAGCATGAAGGGAAGACAATTGAGCAATAATATTTAAGGCCCTGATCCTACAATTTTCATGGCACAGCTTATTTCTCACAGCTTAATTTAGTTACAGGTGTATTCTCAAATATTTTTATAATTTAAATATGCTTTCTGTAAAAATTGGGCTATCTAACCTAAAGACTCTCTTTTTCCTATAGAGGTGTGAGAGTGTGGTGGGAATTCTTGTACAGCAGAAAAAGAAAATCTAATTATTCTCACCTTTTATTCTTTTTTCTGTCATTAGTACCAGTCATCGCTCAGAAAAAAGTGACATCAGTATTGGTGAAGAAATAGAAGAAATTTCTGTGGAAATAGAAGACTTGAATGTCAGTAATAAAGTATGACTTTTATTGTGTGGGCGTGCTTTTAATCTTTTATTAGATATTGTGGTTAGATGTTTGGCTGTCCTTTCTGGACAACTGTCGTCATGTAACAGACATTCTGGGCACAGATGGATATAGTCATGCCATTCATTAAAACTGCCTTCTATTTATAACCATTCACTTATTGTTAGGGTTAGATTCTATACTGACTCTTTTAAAGTAAATAAATAAATTAGTAATTTGATCTAACTCTGCAGTAACTAACAGTTGAGAGATTTTTTTGTAATCTTGTAGCATATGCACGAGTTTTTATTAACTGCCTTAGTTGTGCTCATATTTTCATTATTCAGCACTGGCTATCAAATTTCCATACCTCTGTCTGCATTGTTAGAATATATGCCCTTTCTAAATCAGAACACTTCAAAGTATTTTTGCTGGGATTCTGTTGAACTCTGAGATATTACAGTTAATAGGTAGGTACTGCTGCCAGCTGAATTGTTCTTTGCTGACAGCATGCTAACAGCCTACTGCCTAGATGGCCTTCCAAAAATTTTCAGTGCATTTTTAAATTTTTCAACAGGGCAAGTGACTCCAAATCTACTTGATTTAAAATATTTTTTTTTCTCATTTGAACCAATTGTTCTTTATTTGGTTGGAAAAATAAAGTAGTGGCATTAGGAGCCCAATTCTATAAGGTACTTCTCATTAACTTAATGGGCAGTTGAATGCACACAGTATCTCATATGTTGGAATTGATACCTTGCAGGACAGGGCTGTAAGCTAGCAAGATGCTTTTTGCAGGACTGTATAGTTTAACAGATTTTGAAATATAAATAAATATATATATCTTGTCTGATTTTTGTTTTCTAGCTTGAAGACCTCACACAAGATCTTACCATTTCTCAGTTAAGTGATGTTGATGCTGCAGATTATATAGAGGATGTGGCTTAGAACTGGACAGTAGAGGTGTTTCAAGTGTTGGATTGAGAACTCTTGTGGACTGTTATTTTCAGACAATCATTCTTTGCTGGAAAGTCTGTTCCCTGTTTGTGCCTTGTGTTTCAAAAAGACTGGAGATGTAGAGAGCTCTTATAAAATCATAGCAAGAACTGAATGAAATAGTTCATTCCAGCTTGAGTCTAATATTGGAATTGTTGTTCTTCTGGTTCAGCAAAACCTTTCACACAAGGAGTTGAATTTTTCCAGCTGGATGTCCATTGCTGGCGATGGATACACAAAACCATCAGTCTATAGGAGAACATAACTGAAGAAATCAGCAAAGCTGCAGAACTTCGACACAGATGTATGGCTTTATAACGAATTTACACTGTTATGGTAACAGTCTGATTTTTAGCTAAGATAAGCAAGGAAACTTAAGAGTTACTGCTTCAACTTACTAAAAACTTCAGCAGTCTATATGAAATTTACATAATATCTAATAAATCTGCCTCAGTACGTAGTCACTCCATGCCTACTTCAAGGAGTCAAGATTTTTCAGAAGTGACTAGTGATTTTTGGGAGCCCAGCTTTAGAGGTCTGTAAGGGGCCTGATTTTTGGCATTTTCTGAAAATCAGGCCCCTTTAAGGTGTCTCCAGTTGAACAGCCCAAACTGAGGCACCTAAAATCAGTAGGCACCTTTTGAAAATCTTGGCTGAAGTATCTGTCAACTCTGAACTTTCTTGTTTTAATGTATTTGTCAGACCATTAACGTTACTCTAAACTACTTTTTTTGTGTGATTATTTCATTAATGTTAACAGCTGTTAAAATCCCAATAAAAATGTGAGATTTCCTTATGATCCACAGATCATAATACAGAATAACAAAATTTCTGAGAAGAGCTGTTTAATGGTTTGTGGAGTTCATGTTACTGGGGAAGATCTTAATTTGTATTGACTCACTTTCATTGTTTAAAATCCATATTTTTTTTTAAAAAAGGAGCACCAAAAAAGTATGAAACAATTAAACTTCTCTGTGTATCAGAATCTAATAACTAACGAATAGATTTAAACCCAGATATTTAAAAATAAATACCAGGCCTAAGATATTGAACACACTAAGTTATAGCCAGGAGCACATTTTTGTATTTCCATTATCAACTCTTGAAAAACAGTCAGTCATGGAAACATTGACAGTTTCTTAACTATACTGTCATGCATGGCACTGCTGTAGTATATAGGTCATGGACATTTGTAATACTGAAACAAGCCTTCAAAATGTGTATTTTTTGAGCATTGTTAGAAAATTACATTGGAAATATACATGTCAGTGAATATAAAGATAAATTAATCACCTTTTTGTAGGTTTTGTAATTTTATTTCAGGCAAGCTACTAGCCATTTCAATAACAATAGCATGTGAGACCATATAAGAACGGCCATACCGGGTCAGACCAAAGGTCCGTCTAGCCTAGTATCCTGTCAGCCAACAGTGGCCAATGCCAGGTCCCCCAGAGGGAGTGAACCTAACAGGTAATGATCAAGTGATCTCTCTCCTGCCATCCATCTCCATCTTCTAACAAACAGAGGCTAGGTACAGCTTATAGAGCTGCTTTACGTTGATTTGAGTCTGACTTAGGCCCTTACACACTGAGCTAGCAGATGTGGGGCTGTATTGGAAGGTTATACTTGCACAGTAGGTAGATTATCTGAGGCAGAGGTGAAAAGTAACATTTATTTATGTGCATCCTCCAAATAGCCAGCATAAAGCAACAGAACATGAGCCATGGTGTCAACATCTTACCTTGTGCCATAATGTAGCGGTCTTGAGCACAGAGGAGAGATTTTCCCCAGGCTCAGACCATCCCAGAATGTACATGAATGTACCAGAATGTACATGCCACAGCCTTGAAGTAGCAAAGACCTTGTAGCATTCACTATTAAGGCTGAGATTCTTTATGCACAAGATCTCCCACATTTTAGAATTACTACCTGTAAAGGAGGACATGGAAAAAAGAAAGCAGCAGCATGTCTGAGGGTGTTTTCTTCCACTAGAACTTCCACCAGAGGCACTTAGAACATAAGAATGGCCATACTGTGTCAGACCAAAGGTCCACCTAGCCCAGCATCCTGTCTTCCAACAGTGGCCAATGCCAGGTGCCCCAGAGGAAATGAACAGAACAGGTAATTATCAGGGAACAAAGGGTAGGAATAAATAGTAAATTATCAGAATAAGAGGGGTAACAAGTGGTGTCCCTCAAGGGTCAGTCCTAGGACCAATCCTATTCAACTTATTCATAAATGATCTGGAGAAAGGGGTAAAAAGTGAGGTCGCAAAGTTTGCAGATGATACTAAACTGCTCAAGATAGTTAAGACCAAAGCAGACTGTGAAGAACTTCAAAAAGATCCCACAAAACTAAGTGATTAGGCAACAAAATGGCAAATGAAATTGAATGTGGATAAGTGTAAAGTAATGCACACTGGAAAAAAATAACCCCAACTCTACATACAATATGATGGGGGCTAATTTTAGCTACAACGAATCAGGAAAAATCTTGGCGTCTTTGTGGATAGTTCTCTGAAGATGTCCGTGCAGCAGCAGTCAAAAAAGCAAACAATATGTTAGGAATCATTAAAAGGGATAGAAAATAAGACTTAGTATCTTATTGCCCTTGTATAAATCCGTGGTACACCCACATCTTGAATACTGCGTACAGTTGCGGTCTCCTCATCTCAAAAAAGATAGACTGGCATTAGAAAAGGTTCAGGGAAGGGTAACTAAAATGATTAGGGGTTTGGAATGGGTCCCATATGAGGAGAGATTAAAGAGGCTAGGATTTTTCAGCTTGGAAAAGAGACTAAGGGAGGATATGATAGAGGTATTGAAAATCATGAGTGATGTAGAGAAAGTAAATAAGGAAAAAACTATTTATTTGTTCCCATAATACAAGAACTAGTGGCCACCAAATGAAATTAATGGGCAGCAGGTTTAAAACAAATAAAAGGAAGTTCTTCACAGGGCACACAATCAACTTGTGGAACTCCTTACCTGAGGAGGGTGTGAAGGCTAGGAGTATAACAGCATTTAAAAGAGAACTGGATAAATTCATGGAGATTAAGTCCGGTAATGGATATTAGCCAGGATGGGTAAGGAATGATGTTCCCCAGCCTCTGTTTGTCAGAGGGTGGAGATGGATGGCAGGAGAGAGATCACTTGATCATTACCTGTTGGGTTCACTCCCTCAGGGCCACCTGGCATTGACCACTGTCGGTAGACAGGATACTGGGCTAGATGGACCTTTGGTCTGACCCAGTACGGCTGTTCTTATGTTCTTAAGTGATCCATCCCCTGTCTCCCATTCCCAGCTTCTGGCAAACAGGCTAGGGACACCATGTCTGTCCCTCCTAGCTAATAGCTATTGATGGACCTATCCTCCATGAACTTAGCCAGTTCTTTCTTGAACCCTGATATAGTCTTCCCAGAGGCTGTTGTGAAGGCCAAAGAGTTCTACAGGTTGACCGTGCATCGTGTGGGAAAAAATGCTATCATCATGAAACTGTTTTTCAAAGCCTCTCTGATGCGTGGCGCACCTCAGTGTGCTCTTCTATTTGTCCTGATGTCTGGCTGTTCAAAATTGGCCACCAGGCAATTTTCCTCAACCTCCCACTCTGCCATAAACTTCTCTCCCTTACTCTCTCAGATATTCTGGAGCACACAATAAGCAGCAATTACAATGGGAATAGTGCTTTCGGTGAGGTCTAACCTACTCAGCAAACAGCGCCAGCAAGCTTTTAAACCAGGGGTTGGCAACCTATGGCACGTGTGCCAAAGATGGCATGCGAGCCAACTTTTAATGGCACACTGGGGTCTGCTGGGACCCCAGTGCGCCATTAAAAATCCTGCCGACACAGCAAGCTGCAGGGTCCGCGCTCCAGGGCTGGAGCGCCAGGCCAAATGCAGCAAGCCGCCGGCCCCTTCCCCATGAGCCATGCCGCCACGTACAGCGCTCTGGGGGCCAGGGCTGTGCGCTCCCGCGGGGCAGCATTTGGCTCCATGGGGAGGGAAAGACGCTCCCCACTCATCTGGAGCTCTGCCTCACCCCTCCCCTCCCCTCACAGCGCTGCACATGCAGCGGCAGGGCTCTGGATCAGCGGGGAACCTCATGGGAAGGGGTTTGGGGCCAGCGGGGGTGGGTTGGATAAG
>NC_133771.1:131754904-131765063 GCF_003597395.2 Chelonoidis abingdonii
GTTTAGTGCAAGGAGGTGCAGGGAATGTGAAAGTGTGGTGCAGGAGCTCCTGTTTGGTGCTCAGGTGGGGATCAGAGTGCGGGTGCATGGGTATGTGGGGGGAGACTGGGGATGTGGGGGTGCAAGAGTCAGCTGAGTCATGCGGGGGGGTGAAGGAGTGACAAGAGGGCTGGGTGGTACAGGCTCAGGGCAGGGACCTGGGAGTGTGGTGGAGGGCAGGGCTCAGGGCAGAGGCTGGTGAAGGGAGCTGACCAGGTAAGTGCCCCCACACCCCAACCCTGAGCTGCCATCCTCATTCTAGCTCCTGGCCAGACCCTTCACCCCCACCCCTGTGCCCGGTCCACTCCCACCCTCAGCTCAGTGCAAAGAGAGGAAGAGAATGGGCCAGAACCAGGGAGAAGGTAGGTACCCATTGTGTGTGGGCAGGGGCGGGACCCCAGACTGGCAGCAGGCTGAGCGGGTCCGGCAGCCAGGATCCCGGCTGGCAGGAGCTGGTGGATGGAACCCCTGAGCGGTAGTGGGCTGAGCTGCTTTGCCAGTCTGGGGTCCCGGCTGCTAGCCCCGCACAGCCCGCTGCCAGTCTGGGGTTCTGGCTGCCAGACCCTTCCTAGCTGGGGTCCCAGCCGCAGGCCCCAGTCAGCCCATTGCTGGCCTAGATGAACAAAACCCCAGACCAGCAGCGAGCTGAGCAGGCCGGCGACGTAAGATCAACATTTTAATTTAATTTTACATTAAGCTTCTTAAACGTTTTGAAAACCTTGTTTATTTTACAATACAACACTAGTTTAGTTACATAATATATAGACTTGCAGAGAGAGACCTTCTAAAAAACATTAAAATGTATTACCGGCACGCAAAACCTTCAATTAGAGTGAATAAATGAAGACTCGGCACACCACTTCTGAAAGGTTGCCGACCCCTGTTTTAAACGCCCAAAGGCACATTCTACCACCATTCTGCATTTGCTCAGCCTATAGTTGAACTGCTCCTTACTGCTGTACAGGCTGCCTGTGTACGGCTTCCTGAGCCATAGGAGCAAGGATAACTGTTGGCATTCCAATATCCTCAATGATAATTTTCTGGTCTGGGAAGAAAGTCCCTTCTTACAGCTTTTCGAACAGCCCAGAGTTCCAAAAGTTGCAAGCATGATGCACCTTTCCCAACCATCCCATGTTGATGTTAGTGAAATGGCCCTTGTGATCCACTTGCAACACCATTGGGAAGTACCCCTTGCAGTTTATCTACTGTTTGGCAAGGTGGTCTTGTGCCAAGATAGGTATATGCATTCCATCTATCACCCCACAGTTAGGGAGCCCCATTGCAGCAAAGCTATCCAATATGACCTGCACATTTCCAAGAGTCACAACCCTTGTTAGCAGAACATTATTGATTGCCTTGGCTACTTGGATCACAGCAGTCCCCATGGTAGATTTGCCCACTCCGAATTGATTCCTGACTGACCGGTAGCAGTCAGAGGTTGCAAGCTTCCACAGGGCTATCACCACTTGCTTCTCAACTGTCAGGGCAGGTCTCATCTTGGTATTCCTGTGCTTCAGGGCAGGGGAAAGCAACTCACAAAATTCCATAAAAGTAGCCTTACACATGCAAAAGTTTCGCAGCCACTGGGAATCATCCCATACCTGCAACACTATGTGGTTCCACCAGTCTGTGCCTGTTGGCCAGGCCCAGAATCGAAGTTCCACTGTATCAGGCTGCCCCACTGATGCCATGATATCCCAATTGCCACATCCCCTCCTTTCAGGAATGTTTGTGTCCATGTCCACTTCACAATCTTCCTCATGCTGACGGCTCCTATCTCGGCTCTGCACATACTGCAGGATAACGTGCAAGGTGTTTACAATGCTCACAAAAGCAGCGCTGAGCTGAGTGGGCTCCATGCTTGCAGTCCTATGGCATCTGCACGGATAACCCAGGAAAAAAGGTGCAAAATGGTTTGCCGTTGCTTTTAAGGAGGGAGGGAGGGAGGGTAGACGAATGACATGTACTCAAAACCACCCACAACAATGTTTTTGCCCCATCAGGCATTGGGAGCTTAACCTGGAATTCCAATGGGCAGCTGGGACTGTGGGATAGCTACCCACAGTGCACCACTCCATGAGTCGATGCTAGCCATGGTATTGAGGATGCACTCTACCGACCTAATGCGCTTAGGGGGGACACGCATGATCAACTGTATAAAATTGGTTGCTAAAGATCGACTTCTATCAAATCAACCTAATTTTGTAGTGTAGACATGCGCTTACTGAATTGCATATACAGTAATAGTTTGAGGTGCAAAATAAGCTACAGGGCGGCTGGATTGTATGTTTTGAGATGTCTTCATCTGCAAAACTTAAAAAAATTGGGACTGGAAGGAGGTCACCAGAGTTTGTTTGCTTTCATTAAAACATAATTTACAAACATCAGCCCAAATTGTGTACTGGTTGAATATAGTTGAATATATGATTCTTAAGAACAAAACAAAAAAAGCCCACTGAATTACGCACTTCCAGACAGAATGTTATTAAAAATGTATGACTTATCAAAGTTGAGAATTAATGAACAAAAACCAATATGTAGCACAGTAGAGAGATGTGCCAAACAGTTGCAATTCTGTTTCAACAAGACTGTCCCTGCTTCCCAACATCAAATCATGTTTTGTGTGTCTAAATTGTTTAAATGAAAAGTGGGAAACCACAGCACAGCCATACATGTAGAAACTGACTGAGCACTTTCCCAAAAGTGACTTTTTTCTAGCTATACTAAACCCACTCTCAGCTTTGTGCTTTTGAAGATTGACCCTGTGAAACCTCCATAAACATAAATGCACTTGAATAGTGAAACTAAGCACTGAAGAGAACCTTTAAATCCTGTTTAAACTGTTTTGGAGGTAAATAAGCAGAAGATAATTTAAAATACTTAACTGGCTCTGACTAAATACTTTTCACCTTGGGGAATGGAATGAGCATTTTAGGACGTATCTCTGGTTATTTTATTAAAAGCATTTCTGTTCAGCAAAAGGTGAAAGCTAGCTTAAACGTCAGCTTTCTGCATCACCTGTAAGCATTCCCCATTGATTTCAATAGCTACCTGAGTCAGATATCCCAGCCATAGATTATGTAAGTGTCTTCATGTGCCTTTTTGGTTTTGACATTTTCCTTTGTAGTCAGTTTGAAGCTGCAAACAAAAGTGTTTCTTTCTTAAGATGCAGCTTCACTTAACTTCAGCTCGAGCTCAGTTAACATACAGCAAGGGACAAAATTCACTATAAGGCAATAGTCCAACATGCAAAATGTTGGCAATCACCACCATGACTGCCTCTCCAAATAAAGGGACCTGCTGATTGAGGCTCAATGCATAACCCAACATCAAATCCTCTGAGAGTAGGGCACAATTTAGCAAACATTTAAAGTGCCAGTTTTTCAATTCAACAAATGAATTCCAAGGAAAGCACTGAATTCTCCATATATTTTTTAAACCTCTCTCTGACATTTTATTATCACTATTGACTTAAGCACTGAGATACTAAAAGCCATGGAACAGCTAAGATTTTAAATGAAAGTGAGGAATTTTAAATCTGTAAGTTTTATGAATATGTGCAATACTTTCTATCACTTTCTTTGATATTTACAATATATTAAAACCAGCCACAACTTTAAGCTTCCTGCACTTAGAGCTTTTTTCAAATATTTTATTTTAAATACATTTCAAAGAGATGAGAGATACAGGCAAATAAATTGTACAACTAAGTGAACAAAAAAGTGGCATGAATGCAGCCTTTGATCTCACAAGCTTTATAAATAATTTCACTTCAAGCTGTTTTGCCCTATGTCTGGGCATTGAGTTGGATATGGATCCTCACATTGGAAAGGTGGTCAGAAAAATGACACAAAGCTTTTAAGTATGGAAAGAGGAGAGGAGTTCTCTTTTTACTTCTGAAAGACTACACTGTCTCAAGGTACAGTTGTTTTGAAATGCCATATAGGTCACAGCACACATAAGTAGGTGAATAAGAATATGCTGTGATGGGGGAGGAGCTGTTTTATTAAAAACTAGTGAAAGTTGATCCCTATTTTTTCACTTTTTATTAAAAGAGCATACATTATACAACCTGTGAAGAGAAGCATGGAAAGAATACACTTTCTGCAGGATAGTTACCAAAGAGACTAGATTTGATCTGTGTACCTAGTTGTGTATGCATGCATGCTTCATTTAATTACCTTGATTGCATGCAGAAATGGCCAGTTGTGGTTCAATTAATCATTTACATGCATGATATGTGCATACAGTAGCTGTAATTTTACCTACAGATTAGGGCCATTTTCAAAATAGCAGCGTAATTTGACCTTAGAGGGAACTGTTAGATGCTCAGTACTGATAAAAATCAGGCAGGTGTCTTAAAAATACATTTAGAAACCTAACTAGCCTCTGATCTTTGACAATCTTGACATTAGACCATTGTTGGGTGCTGGCTGTTCAGCATCTAATCATATGTCTGTATATTTAAAAATAACCAGTAAAGGGTTTTTTTTAATTGTCTTAGTAGAAAAATTCAAGCAAAGCAATGAAACTACTGAACTGCTGAAAAACAATCAGATAACCACAACGGATATTGGTAGTAAAATCAGGTCATCTGCACAGTTCCTCTGTAAGAGCAGCACATGTAAGAATTGCCTCAGAGCCTTCACGCTTGTAAGTAGAAAAACACTCCCATCACAATTTGACGTTTCAATATTGTATCTCTTGGTGGGCAAGTGCATTAATACAATTGAGCTTCAGGGTATTCTGCAAGGAAAGATTACTCACCTTATAGTACCTGGAGTGCTTTGAGGAATATGTTATCCTTTGGTCTAGTGCACTTCAGATTGCACATGCACTCCATGTATCCAGAACCAGAGAATTCTTCCTAGCCGTGTCCATTTGGTCTATGCATCTGCCCCTGCTCTTCTCATGCTCTGCACTAAGATATACAGAGGGCTGCCAGACCACCACCACTTCAGATGCAATATGATGCAGCGAGGTATGGGAGGAGATAGGGGACACAGTGCACTGACATAGGGACAACACATCTCAAAGCACTGCAAAGTGAATAAGAATTCCTCCCATGAGTGCTTGTTTCTATGGGTAGTGCACTTTAGGTGATTCGGAAGCAGTGTTTTCCCCAAGATGGTGGTTGCCCAGAGCACTGCACCACTATTGAATTCAGGACTATCCTGCCTATGAAGGCAGTGCTTGAGGGGCTGAAATGATTCTCTCGGTACTGGTGGGCATCAGGGCTTTGCCCATAGTTGATTCCCTGGGCCGATCCTTCACACTGCCAGAGCACAATGTCTCGCCTGACTGGGAATGGGATAGGAAATTCTGCTGCTTCTTGGAAAACATAGATGGGGAACTTTCCTTCTTGTCCTTGTGGCATTCCTGTGTCTCCCTTCCTCTGCTCTACCCTGGCTCTGCTCACCCGGGTCTCTCAGAACTAATGGGGAAACAGGGAGGCCATGGAACCAGCCAAAGCTGTGTTCCAAGGGGACACTCCTATCTTTTTTAGGTGGACGTACAGGGGAGTCTCCCTGGCCAGAGTCTGGATCCACCCTCAAGGACTTATCCATGAGAAACATGTTGAGGTGGAACTCTGTTGGCTGCCTTGTTCTCCAGTGAAACAACTTACTGCACCTGGAAGGAATATGGGCTTCCCCAAGGCAGTGCAAACAGGCATTGGTTACCAGAAAGGGCTTCTGGCAGTCCATTCAGCTCTTGAAGCTGGGGCTGTTTTTGGCATATGCTCCCTACCCCCAGAGAAAAGCATTGGGGAAAGGGGTTGAGCACCGCACCCCAAAATATACCAAATTAAATTATAAACTATTTCTCACTATTTACAGGTAAGGCTGTGGAGGCACAGTGAACATCTCGGGCTCCATCTCAGCCCACACTGGGTAGGAAGGAACTGAAATGGCCGTGATCTGGCAGCTCCTTTTATACCCTCTGTGTGTATCATGAAGAGAACAGGGGAACATGTGCAGTCCAGCCAGACTCTGCTAGGAAGAATTCTCCAATTCCAGGTGCACGTCTAACCTCAAGTTCACTAGACATATGGACAAGTACGCAATGAAGGCGGCTTGTTTTGCGGGGGGAAGGTGTCTGGGGAGCTGTAGAGTGGGAGATGGGATAGCATGTTAGTCTGCAGCTGGATTTTGTCATGGGTGAGTGTTGTCTAAGGTCTGTTTTTAGCATTACTGATATTTAGCTACAGTAATATTTGAAATTAATCCTAGAAATACCTGAGAATAGGTTTGGAGTCTCTCAGGGCCAGTCTTGCTATCCTGTTTCGGGTAAAAATTCCTGAAATTCATGGAAGTTTGTTTGCATAAGGACTGCAAGATCAGTTCTTTAGGGAGAGGTCACAACTTAAATGGTATAAAATTACTTTCTGGCTACAGTCCTGAGACAAAACTGCCTTTATTTTGCTTAATGAGCACTTTCAAAAACACTGTGGTAAAGAACAAGTGAGGAAATATTTGGGAAAACGTATATCTATGCAAACAGGCTGCACCAGAGAGTGTGCAGTTAAAGATAAGAAGGGAAGTGGTATGATCTGAATGGTAGTGAGTTAGAAAAGTCTTAGGTAAATTGTTACAATGTCAGAATCAAAGTACTGATCTTCAGAAGAGAAAGTGATTCTTGCACCTACTGTTTCATAAATTGAAATTGTGTCCCCTTGTAAAATAGGGCAAATATGAAAGGGTGAAAAAAATCATGAAACTTCTAGAGGATAATGACAATTATTTCTACAAGGAATAAATCACATGAGTTTATAAAGAACAGATCTTGCCAGAAACGTCTGATTGTATAATTAGTTTATCAAATATATTTAGTGTTTTAGTAAGACATCAGATAGTGTCTCAGAATCCTACACTCCATTAAAATAAGCACCTGAACTGAAAATCAGTAACCAAAGGTTGTGTTAAAGGCCAAAGTATCAAGTTGAGGGAGTCTAAGGCACTGCAGATATGCCAGCTCCAGTCTTATTTAATTTTTAATGATCTAAAAGAAATTACAGAAATTTACAGGTGGTATGAAATTTGGAGGAGTTACAAACACCCCCGAGATCACAGAAATAAATACAAGGGAACACAGAGAAATTAGAAACACAGTCAGAAACTAACATGCAAACACACCTTGGAAAAATGCAAATTAATACGGTACAACTGGGAAAAATCCAAACTACACATTCATGAGGGAGACATTTGGAAAGTAGTGAAACTGACAAAGCTATGGGTGATATGAGCCAGCAAGTTACACAGAACTTTAATACAACGACATAACAAAGTCTAGTATACACAGAGGCAGGGCCGGCTCTAGCAATTTCGCCGTCCCAAGCACGGCGGCATGCCGCGGGGGGCGCTCTGCCGTTCGCCGGTCCCGCGGCTCCGGTGGACCTCCACAGGCATTCCTGCAGAGGGTCCGATGATCCTGCAGCTCCAGTGGAGCTGCCACAGGCATGTCTGCGGGAGGTCCACTGCAGCCGCGGGACCAGTGGACTGTCCGCAGAAACGCCTGCCGCAGGTCCACTGGAGCCGCCTGCCACCCTCCCAGCAACCGGCAGAGCGCCCCCCGTGGCATGCCGCCCCAAGCACGCACTTGGCGCACTGTGGCCTGGAGCCGGCCCTGCACAGAGGCATATCAGGGCAGAAAACCCATTTATGCTGCTCTTGTACAGGGGCACATAAATACTGTGTTCACTTCTATGTGTGATGTTATTAATGGAAAATCAGTTAGTGACAAATCAGAGAGAATTTAGAGAAAAACTACAAATATGAGCAGGAGGATGGAGGAAGGGATTGATTTATGAGTGAAGTGAGACTAAGGGTGAAACAACAGCCTGAACCCACTATTAGCAGCAGGGATGGATAATTACTTAAGACAGTAGGAATAACTAGGAATAATGAGATGTACTTTTTAGAAGCACAAATATAGGCTGAAAAATGCCCAGGAAGTGGGGTTTATATTTGGCTGTGGAATAGGCTTGCAAGGGAAGTGCCGAAAGCCACCTTTGGGAAATGTGACTGTTGCCTGGACAAAGCACTAAACACAAAGAACAATCCTGCACTGGCAGCGCCATGCAATGTCTATTTAGGCCCTTTCCACCTCTCGTCGGTTGGTTGCTATAAATGCTGTAACCCAGTTGTGGCTCTGAGGGCTAATGGGGCATAAAGGGACACAGCATGTTCCAGGCCCCAGCAGTGCAGATAGCTAGTGTGTCTGTGCGTATCTCTATGCTGCTATTTTTAGGCTCTCACGAGCTTGTTTGCTGAAGGCAGAGGTGAAGCTGCCGCAGCCCAGGCTCATCACCTGAGTACATACCCATAGTCCCAAGCAAGCTTGGACCCTGGTAGCTAGCCTGGGTCGCTGCAGCTACTCTCGTTTTAGTATGCTAGCTTCACACCTTCTATTAGCAGTGTAGACATAGCCTAAGGCACAGTTGCCTAGAGTTCAAGGGTCACCTGGTTTCCTGCAGCAATTACTGTACAGGTGTAGCTTGTTCTCCAACCCAACCCCAGCCCTGCCTTCTAAGGCTAGCATTTGGTTAGTAGGGGTAGAACCATGGAGATGCCCCCTCTGACTGTTTGACATCAAAGGCAGCACTAACCAACTCCCACTACCTTTGGACTTTGGCTGCTCAAAATGCTAAATTACAGATGCCTCTTTCTTAAGTGCACTGGAGAGGGAATGGCCCCTTTGTCTCCTCTCCCTCCCCTCACTGTGCCTGTGTAGAATGGTTGTGCTGAGATTATTAAGATTAGAATGGGGCTTGATTCAGATTCAGGCTGCGTGATATTTATAAGGCAAGCTACATTTGGGGGAATAAGGAGAGAAGGTATCACACCCGAGCCTTTCTTCTCACCCAACAGAGTGTTGGCTCTTTATCCAGCACAGATCATTCCCCACTTCTCCCCAAGGAGCAAGATGTGATGAGTATTTGAGCCAAAGGAACATAGCTTTGGACAGTAAGTAACAACCCTGAAAGCAAAATGGGTCACAAATATAGGCCAAGTGCAGATGCATCATGGAACAGGAAATCTTGCAGAACGCTTTTTTTTCACTCTGCTCCTCTCCCATTGTGGGTTGTTACATGTGGTCTTTGAATAAAAAAAAGGATGCAGCCTGACTCATATAGTTGTGTAATAACATGGTTACTTGTACCTACCCCAGAGCTGGAGATGACTGTGGGAGCTGAGCTGGTTCTATGCAAACTAGAGAATCCCCAGTCCTACAGTCCCTCTGTCCCTGGTATAGGGCGAACTGTACTTTGGACTCCTTTAGTCCCTCCTCAGTGCACCCAGCAGGTGCCAGGCCTGGCTTCCTGCACCTCTGAGTGGAGCCTGGTGGCACAACCACCTGGAATTGCTTCTCCGAGTGTGCCCAGCTCTCCTATTTTGCAACCATATTAATGCAACTGTTTGGCCTCTGTAAATCCTTTCACTCTGGAGACTGTGACCAGCGAGGTGCTTAAAGCCACTCAAAAACAGCTTCTTTGGAACAAAACATTATTCATTCACCGAAGATGCAAAGAATGGGGAGCAAAAGACAAAACAATAACAAGCCTGTGTGCCTGGGTCTTACCTACACCTTACTCTTTCTTTGCCAGTTTTGTAGGTTCTGCTCAACCCAGCTAACTCGCATCTCTCGCAGGGCGAAACAGACTGTCATGCTTGCAGCATGTTCTGCATGTCCCCAGCCTGTCAGCTCTTGCTGTCACTTCCTGGGCAGTCTCTGGTCACTGACTCAATCCCCACCCTTTTCTAAGCCCAGGGTCCTCTAATGTTTCAGCATTTCCTTTGATCTCTTTCTTCTCAGCCTTGGCAAAACAGTTCTGTCAGCTGGGTTGGGGCCTGAGGAGATGTCTCTTCATGGCTGTTAACTTGGCCATCATGTTGGAGCACTTGCTGGGATGCTCTTTATTTATCCATCAGCTCAGGATTAAACAAAGACTGTGAATGGCTAGCCAATTACAACTACTAGCAGTTTCTCCTCCCTTGGTTTTCACACCTCAACTGCTAGAAGAGGGCCTCATCCTCCCTATTTGAACTAACCTCATTATCTCTAGCCTGCTTCTTGCTTGCATATATATACCTGCCCCTGGAAATATCCACTACATGCATCC
>NC_133771.1:131766113-131781938 GCF_003597395.2 Chelonoidis abingdonii
CCTCCGGTGGGTCAAAGCAAGTTCAGTATAATATGGTTTCACCTATGACGTGGTAAGATTTTTTGGCTCCCAAGGACAGCTTTATATCAGGGTAGAGGTGTACTTAAATAACAAATACTCAGGATCTTGACACAAAAACTCAGCTAGGACATATCTTGGCACTGACTAACTGGGAGTACCAATCATCTCTTGATTTATTTCAGCCCAGATTCTCTACATGTCATTCCAAAGGCAGAGTGGTATATGGGCACTTTTTTATCTTTGCATTTAATCTGATCCTAGAGACACTGACTGGACAGTTGTACAAGGATTTTAAGGGCACAATTGCTCAAGTTCCTTGTACTTGCCAATTCTGGTGTGTTTTGAAAGTCCATTAAATGCAGTGGAATGGACCTAAGGAAAGACATGAAAATTGTTAAGGCTGGTGTCACAAACCTGCTCAGTAGGCCTCAAATGTTGTTCTAAAGTGCAGCTCATCTGTAATTTCAACAGTTTCACTACCAATACCTTTGATCTATTCTTTCTATTATTAAATAGCACAATAATAATAATTGTGTCTTCATCCAAAGATCTCAAAACATTTAGAAAGATTAGCTGATTAGTCCTCAAACAGCCACATCTAACAATTGGAGAAACTGAGTCACGGAACGGTCAGGTGACCTGCCTCACAGAGCTAGGAATAGGCCTTCTGCGTTCTGTCTCCTGGTTCCCCACTCTCACCACCAGTCACATTTGTAAAACAGTTTTGTTTTAGTAGCTAACAAGTTACCGGAATGTTTGGTTTCCTGACCCTCCTATAGGCTACATAGGCAACCCAGTCACCGAACAGTCAAGGTTATAGGGCAGGGTTGGTCACTGAATGTGAGCAAAGTGCTTTAACCATAGAAAATATGTTACCTATTACCTTGTGCACCCTTCTAATAAATCTGATATGTGTCAGTGTTGAGGACTGCTGTATGTAATGAGCCACATCACACAGCCACATAACAGCTAAAACTTATTTTTAAGTGCAGCATCATGTACTGTGAGTGGCTACACATACATACACACTGACATATAAACTGACCCTCACATAAGACCATTGATAAAGAAACTAACAAACGATGGGTGAGCTGTGTATAAATTGGCCCACATTCTCTGTAAGCTTTCCTCTGCCTAGCACTCTTTTCACATCACTTCTATCTAGGGCTGCCACAACCTTTTATTCAGCTTCCCATGTCTTTCCCCATTTCAGCTTGGATATTGACCTTTGACGTCTCTGGATTTCAGAGCTGCCCTTGACCTTCCATACCTTCTTTCCAGCTTCCCAAGAATTTTCCCCCTACCCTCTCCCTCACTTCTGGCTCTTCGGCTATCTGTGGCTGTGTTAAGAGTTACTGTAACTGACTCGCTAAAGCAGTTGTATGAAGTATTGTTGTAGCCATGTCAGCCTCAGGATATTAGAGAGACAAGGTAGTGAGGTAATACCTTTTATTTGTGTTTTATTTTATTAATACCAGAAGTTAGTCCAATAAAAGATATTACCTCACCTACCTCATCCCACTAAAGTATATATTTTTTGAGATGAGGTGACCACATCTGTGTGCAGTATTCAAGATGTGGGCGTACCATGGATTTAGATAGAGGCAATATATATTTTCTGTCTTACTATCTATCCCTTTCTTAATGATTCCCAACATGCTGTTTGTTTTTTTGACTGCCGCTGCACATTGAGTGGATGTTTTCAGAGAACTATCCACAATGACTCCAAGATCTTTCTTGAGTGCTAACAACTACTTTAGACCCCATCTTTTTATATCTATAGTTGGGATTATGTTTTCCAATGTGCGTTACTTTGCATTTATCAACACTGAATTCCATCTGCCATTTTGTTGCCAAATCACCCCATTTTGTCAGATCCCTTGTAACACTTTGCAGTCTGCTTTGGACTTAATTATCTTGAGTAATTTTGTATCATCTGCAAATTTTGCCACTTCACTGTTTACACCTTTTCCAGACCATTCATGAATATGTTGAATGGTACTGGTCACAGTAAAGACCCCTGAAGGACACCACTATTTACCTCTTCCCATTCTGAAAACTGACCATTTATTCCTACCCTTTGTTTCCTATCTTTTAACCAGTTACCGATCCACAAGAAAACCTTCCCTCTTATCCCATGACATGACTTATCTTATCCCATGACTCTTTGCTAAAGAGTCTTTGGTGAGGGACTTATCAAAGGCTTTCTGAAAATCTAAGTACACTATATCCACTGGAATACCCTTGTAAACATGCTTGTTGACAACCCTCAAAGAATCCTAGTAGATTGGTGAGGCATGATTACCCTTTACAAAAAACATGTTGATTTTTCCCCAGCGAATTATATTCATCTATCTGTCTGATAATTCTGTTCTTTACTATAGTTTCAACCTATTTGCCTGGTACTAAAGTTAGGCTTGCTGGGATCACCTCTGGAGCCTTTTTCTAAAAATTGGCATCACATTAACTATCCTCCAGTCATTCTGTACAGAAGATGATTTAAATGATAAGTTACAAAGCACAGTTAGTACTTCTGAAATTTCACATTTGAGTTGCTTCAGAACTCTTGGGAAAATACCATCTGGTCCTGATGACTTACTGCTGTTTATCAATTTGTTTCAAAACCTCCTCTAATGACACCTCAATTTGGGACAGTTCCTCAGATTTATCACCTAAAAAGAATGGGTCAGGTTTGGGAATCTCCCTCACATTCTCAGCCATGAAAACCAAAGCAAAGAATTCATTTAGTTTCTCGGCAATGGCCTTATCTTCCTTGAGTGCTCCTTTAATGTCTTGACCGTCCAGTGGCCCCACTGGTTGTTTAGCAGGCTTCCTGCTTCTGATGTACTTAACAATTTTTTTGCTGTTACTTTTTGAGTCCTTGGCTAGGTGTTCTGTTCAACCGAACCCTATTAGATATATTAGGGACTTTGCAGACAGAGCAGAAGGCAACCTGGAGTCAACATGTTGCATTCCTGGTGCACGCCTACAACGCCACAAAGAACGATGTTACGGGAGTCACCCTATATCTCTTGATGTTTGGGCGAGAACCAAGATTATCCATAGATCTGTGCTTTGGTGTATCAGAGGATGGCGATAGCTATGAAACCCATCAGCAATATGTATCCCGACTGTGAGAAAAGCTGCGGGATGCTTGTCACTTAGCTACGTCTGCAGCTTGGAAGAATGCAGACCGCAACAAACATCAATATGATGCTAGGGTGAATCTGCAAGAGCTCCAGCCAGGGGACAGAGGCCACGTCTAGACTACACGCCGTATCGGCGCGTTAAAATCGATTGCTCGGGGATCGATATATCGCGTCTAATCGATGGAAAAGCTAGGAGACCTGCCGGTCTACAAGATCAAACCTGAAGAGGGTCCAGGGCAGACCAAAACCGTGCATAGAAACCTTTTGCTCCCTGTGGGGGAATTGGTAGGCAGCCCTTATGAGATGGGTCACAACAGGGCAACTGGGCAGAACGAAGGTGCTGTACCAAAGCTGCCTTTCAACGTGGACAGCCGGCCTCCTGCAGCTAACCTACCCCTACTCAGCACATCTGACAGTGAGTCTGAGGAGGAAGACGCAACCATGGTGTATCCTGGGATGAAGACAAGATTCCAGTCTCAATCAGCTGAATCAAAAGAGAGCACCTCCTCTTCTGCCCTAAACCCTATGGCAGAAGTATTTAGGCCCATTCCTGACACTCCTGAGCCACTGGTGGGACCCCCGTGTGATGACATACACAGGTTATGGACAGTGGCGACACACAGATGGAGGATGACCTGAGCACCTTCGACCCTCCACTGTTAGAACTAGAAATGCAGGGGCCAATGCCAGTATCCGAGGAGAACTCACAGGAAACCTCCCCATCCATCCCTCAAGAGAATGTCCCCTTACCCCAGTAACAGAGATTCTCAATAGGCGAGACAGGGTAATAGACCAGGGAAACAGTTAACTTACAATGCACCTGGGGTGACTAGTGAGGAGCCAATACATTTAGCACACAGGTTTGTGAAAGCGAAAGTGGGCTATCTGAGGCCCTTTGGAGGGGACCAGTGAGTTGGTATAGTGGGGAATGTGATTTGTCGGGACGACAAATTCCCGGCTGGGGGAAGATGTAAGCAGAGTCAGGATGAGCTGTGCCCTGACATCTGGTGGTGAATTATGGGAAGTGTGGAAAGAATGTTGGAATGTGAGGTCTCAAATATTTGCATAGGCACGCCCAGCAAGGAGCCAGCAAGGAGCCTGGGAATGGTTATTTTGACATTTCTGGGATCCCCATTTCTTCATTGTTGGGGCAGGATAGATAAGGTGTTGCCACCTGATTGTGTGAATGAGGAACTATGGGACTGCTTTGTGACAGAAATGTCTCAATATAAATTAAAGGACACTTGCTAGACAAGGGACTGGGTTCCAAAACCCAGTGAACTGAGAGAGGTTGGGGACAGGTATTTGTGTGTGTGGTGTGTGCAGGCTCCTTGTGGAGCTAGAAGCACCAGTTTCCACCCCCTCCTCTCTCCACTGTGGAATGTGAGAGTTGATTTTTTTTATTCCCTTAAGACTCTAGATACAGGTTGCTGAGCTGAACTCACTTTGGGCTAATGGTGCACTAGCACTGGGGCTCCCCTACTATGTGCTGAAATCACTAGGAGCTGAAATCACAAAAGAGCTGAAATTACTGAGCTGGGAGCACTGAGTGCTGTGCTAACTAGTGGGGGAGCCTGAAGCTATACTGTGGAACAGAGCAGCTGGTGGAGTGGAGCAGTTTGTGGGGATGGCTGGAGCGGACCACAGGACAGCTGGTGGAGCGGAGTGGCTGGCAGAGCGGAGTAGCTGTGGGATGTGTGGAGCAGCCCACAGAGCGAGTGGAGCCGAGCAGTTTGCAGGGACAACTGGAGCAGCTCACGAGGCAGCTGGTGGAGTGGAGCAGTTTGTGAGGACGGCCGGAGGAGCAGAGTGGAGCGGCTGGTAAGGCGGAGCAGTTCGGAGAAGGCGGAAGCAGAACCCACGGAGAGGCAGGGCAGTTGGCCCTGGACCACGTAAGGTGCCCCTTTCACCCAGGCTGGGGGGAGGGACCTCTACAGATAGACTCTTGAATTCTGGGGTGGCATTGACCAGAGACTTTTGGGTTGTTGGACTTTGGAGTGATTGGACTTAAGACCCTAAGGGGAAAAGGACATTGCCAAATGTACTTGGGGGGGGTGTTATGGTTTGTGTTATAATCCTGTTTGTAGTGTTTCTCCAATGGGATGCCGCATTGTTTCCTTCCTTTATTAAAAGGATTTTGCTACACTCAGACTTCGTGCTTGCGAGAGGGGAAGTATTGCCTCCCAGAGGCGCCCAGGGGGGTGTGGTATGTAAGTGTCCCAGGTCACTGGGTGGGGGCTCAAGCCGGTTATGCATTGTGTTATTGAAACGGAACCCTTGGATACTGAACCTGGCCCTTGTTGCTGCCAACTCAGAGGGGCAGAAGGGTTACATAATTATATTTTTACACTTCACTTGCCAGAGTTTATGCTCCTTGTCTTTTCCTCAATAGAATCTAACTTCCACTTTTTCAAGGATGCCTTTTGTTTCTCACTTCTTCTTTTATTCTGTTGTTTAGCCACAGTGGCACTTTTTTGGTCCTCTTCCTATGTTTTTTAATTTTGGGTAAACATTTAAATTGTTTATGCTATTATGCTGTTTTTAAAAAGTTTCCATGCAGCTTGCAAGGATTTCACTTCTGTCACTGTACCTTTTAATTACTGTTTAACTAACTTCATTTTTGCATAGTACCCGTTTCTAAAATTAAATGCTACCATGGTGGGCTGCTGTGGTTTTTCTCCCTGTCTCCCCCACAGGGACATTAAATTTTATTATGTTATGGTCACTATTGGACTCTTCACCAACATCAATGTGGGCTGGTCAGGGAAGGTCCATGATGCACAAAGCTTTAAGGACATAGAGCTTTTCAGGAAGCTGCATTCAGGTACTTTCTTTCTTGACCAATGAATTACCATTGGGAATGCTGAAATGTCAATACTGATCCTGGGGTGGCCCAGCCTACCCCTTGCTCATGAAGCCATACACTGTCCCCCCTCGACAGCACCAAGGAAAGATTCAATTGCCAGCTCAGAAGGTGCAGAATGACAATCAAAAGTGCTTTTGGTCATTGGAAGGGAAACTGGGGTTGTTTACTCACAAGATTGGACCTCAGTGGAAAAAAAAATCCAACTGGCTTTCTGGTAGCTGCCTGCAGTGTCCTACATAATATCTGTGAAACAAAGTGGAAAAAGCTTCTGCCGGGATGGAGGGTAGAGGTGGAGCAGCTACCTGCTAATTTGAACAGCGAGACACAAGGGCTACTAGAAGAGCTCAACACAGGGCTATGCCACTCACTGGGGCTTGGAAAGGCTATTTTAACAGTGAGCCAGAGTATCATGTGATATTGTAGTGTGCTCCACCTGGATCTGCTTTTCTGTGGCCTGGTAGGATTTGTGGTGATAGCTTTACATGTAGAAATATAACATTATCAATACACCTGCTAATATTGTCTGTGATGATCCTATAAGTTGTGTGACATTGTGCAGTAACAGGTAATTGGTTGCTTTCAGGACTGTTGAGCATTCAGCAGCATATGCTGTGAACTAGTCAAGATGAATTATGTTCCAAATAATAGAATTTTATTCTATATCAAAATCAGTACAAAAAAGGTGCAATTTCATAACAAATACATTAAAAATGTAAAAATTAAGATAACAAAACTTATGAAGAGGAAAGAACATTCATGTCCTTTTAAGCTACACATACACCAGTGATAGCTTTCACAGGTCAGTGTATGTGAAGCAGTGACTTTTTTAAATGTCTCCTCTGGATGGAGTGGAAGGGGTAGTGCAGTGACTCCTGATGTCACATGGAATGTTGACGGTGGGGTAGGGAGGTCCCAATATTCAGGGTCGGCTCCAGGCACCAGCTTATCAAGTAGGTGCTTGGAGCGGCAACTCTGCAGCGGGGCTGCACTTTCAGGTATTCGGCAGCAATTCAGCGGAGGGTCCCTCACTCCCGCTCGGAGCGAAAGACCTCCCACTGGATTGCCGCAGATTGCGATCGTGGCTTTTTTTTTTTTTTGGCTGCATGGGGCAGCAAAACCCCTGGAGCCGGCCCTGCCAATATTGAATGCTCAATGGGCTGCAGGGGGAGGTGAGCTCAGGATTGTTGAACCTGCAGGTCCACCAGAGTCCGCAGCATCTGCGTTTGCTGCCTGACAAGCCCAAATATGTCTTGGTGCACCTCCCTCGCCTTTTCTCGCTGGGACTCCTGGACTTTACTCCTCTGCACTCTTTCCTTCTCCAAGCAATCCATGATGTTCTTTCTCCAGGCCCTGTGCTCACGGTCTGATGCTGCACTGACTTGCAACATCTCATTCAACGTGTCATCCCAAATCCTCTTCATTGGCCTCACTATCTGGCTCAGGCATTCTGTGGGTGCGGAAGGGGAGACTCTGAAGGCTGCAATGGCAGCAGCTGAAGATAAAACACACAGAGGTTCCATTGTCTGCGTATTCACTACAGAAAGCAAAACTTAAGATGCCAAACTCATTCCCCTTGCTCCCCTAAAGTTTTAAGCACTACATTGTCACTTCTGCTTGGGATTGCTTGTGCACGGTGCCAGTCACAGAACCACCCAAGGCGAGTATAGCCCGCTGGGGGCTGGGGTTGGATGATTTTAGTATTGTAGGGCAATGGCATGGAATACTGGCGCCGTTTTCCACAGGGGGTGGTAATTGTAGCTGATATCTCACTCCTCAGGCTAACAAAGGCAGAGAGAGCTGCTGGTGTCCAGAAGCCACCCAGGACCGAATGCTGCTAGCCTGTGCACTGCAATGGTGTCTGCAGGAGTTATTGCTGGGTGGCATGGGTAAGTGGCTTACTGCCGCAGCAGAAAAAAGGCACCTCTCCCTAGAAACTTTTGGGAGAGGACTGCAGATACCTCCATGGAAGTTTCCTCAAGATCTCTCAGGAGGATTCAAGGTGAATCCCCAAACAAACTGGTCTGCATCCACTCCTCCCTCCCATCAAACTCTAGAGGAGAATGAAAAGCAGATAGCAGTGCTACCTCTTGTTTGTCCAGGATTGTGATGGGGTCTCCATCAAGTATGGCATGCAGCTTTTTGTGAAAGAGGCAGGTTTGTGACTCAACACCGGGTTGATTGTTGGCCTCCCTGGCTTTTTGGTACACCTGCTGCAGTTCCTTGGTTTTCACATGGCACTGCTGCTGGTCCCTGTCATACCCTTTCTCCTGCATCCGCTGAACAATCTGCTCATAGATGGTGACATTTCTATGGCTGAATCGGAGCTGTGCTTGAACAGCCTCTTCTCCCCACAGGCCAAGGAGATCCAATACCTCCTGTGTACTCCAGGCAGGAGCAGGGTGTGGAGCATGTAGCCAGGATGGTCTTCTGGGCAGTTGCACACAACAATGGAGAGCTGCTAAGTGTGTTTGGCAAGTCAGGGAATCAGGAAAAAGAATTTCAAAAATCCGTGGAGCTTTAAAGGGCGGATGGGCTTCTGGTCTCCATGACCACTGGTAATGGAGTTCACATTGATGACCAGAGCAATCAGTGTGGTGCATTGTGGGATAGCTGCTGGAGGACAGTCTACACATGCACTGCATCAACCTAAGTACATAGACCATGCATAGCTCTGTGCTACTCGGGGAGGTGGTGTTACAATGTTGGCGTAACTGGGAGCTTACAGAGGTGGGAGATAAATTTAAGTGTAGATGTATGCACAACTAGGTTACCTTCAGCTGCCTTGTGTAGACCTAACTGTGTAGAGCAGACCAGCCCTGATTGTTTCAAACTTATTTGAAATTCTCCTTCACTGCCCTGCCACCCACCACCCGCTCTCCGCCCCCCCGCCAATGATATGACATTGTGAGAATTGCTCAGTTGTAAAGTTGAGATGAGTGTACACCATGTACCTACAGAATTGGGATGAGGCACTGCCTTGCAGTATGTAATGCTGCATCACAAACCTGAGCAGTTCTTGAAAATTAAGTCTTTAAAAAAATAAATAAAATAAAGCAATTGAAATTTCTCCCAGACTTTATGGAAATCCAGGGAGTTTAGAGTTGAAGAATCCTCAGCCTTTGAAAAGTCCTTAAAGTGAGCATGTCACCCATTGCCTACAAAACACTAGATGCCTGAGCTATACACAATTGTCCCAGGTTAATTAAAGACAGGATGTTAAACTGATTTAGCTGAATAGGTGCAACTTTGTATGTGGATACTGACATCAGCTTAAATCTTGCTGATAGCAGTTTAGCCTGAACCTGTAACAAAAAGCACCTCTAAATAAATAGCATGTCTTATGTTAAATGGTGCAGCTATGACTGTAGATCAGGGCTGAGATGCAGAATGGAAAAAAGGAGTGGGAGACAAGAGGGTGGAAGCTCCTTGCCTGTATATCGGGTGCATAAACCGTCACTAACTAGTGCTGTAATCCCTCCCAGCAGAGAAGTAGTGAGAGGCCAACAAAAGTTTGAGGTTATGGAGGGTAGAACGGAGCCTTATTTGGATTCAGGATTGTACAGAGAATTCAGAAAGGGATTTGGGGTTGTCGTCCTCCTGACCCATTCATTTAGTGATAGGGGCAGCGTAGACAGTGATATTCTTAGGAATGCCTCTTGCCACTAGCCCTTGAGGTCCTTTGTAAGGGGGCTCAAATGTCCATTTGGTAGCTACTATTTGGTGGCTTAAAAAATCCCTTGGTTGATTGTTCATTACCCTTTCCTTTTGCATCCAGTCTGCTGCTTCTTCAATGTCCTTTTCTGTTCCTTCCTCTCCTTTGTTGCCTCTTCTTCCTCTTTTTGTCTCTCACTGCACCTGATTCCATCTACTGTTACCTCCTGTCTGCTCTCCTTCATTGTCTCTTCTCATCCTCCCTCCTCAGCTCCCGCTACTCTGCAAGCCCACTTCAGACACAAAGCTTGGTTGTTGTAAGACTGAGCTATCTGTACAGCCAAGGATTTATGTATAATACCTTCTAGCATTTCCTATTGATTAGATGCAAGATTGAAGGTTGGTAGATGAATAAACATTCTAACTTGTTTAAAGAGACAAAACAAAGAACCTAAACCATGTCACTTACAGAAAATAGGACAGAACTCATTCAGAGCTGTTTTCTCATTTGAGAATAAAACCTTGAGCTGTTTTCAGCAGCATGACACTTTTCACACCAGTAGCTCACAGTATCTTAAATAAAAAAATTTTCAACCACAAGCCTCCTGACACTTTTAAATAACCTTTCTGCACACTAATTCTTTTCTTCCATCACTTCTGAGAATGACAAAGACTGAAAAAACCCAGGCAGAATATTAACATGAAAGTACAGATTTTTTAAAAGTCACAAGAAAATCTGCACAAACACAAAGGAGAAACAAGTTTCCCCCCACACCTGCTTTGTGAAGCTTGTAGTGCCAGATTTACCCTCTGTTTTCCACCAACACTTCATTTTTATAGGCCCCTCCTGACCCTCCATATTCATGCTTATATAGGAATAGGAAGCACCAAAATGATACGAAGGAATCTGGTCCCACAGGATTTCCAGTGCAGTTTTGCGGACACAAGAGGAAAGGAGAAATTTTGGTTAACATTGAAATTAATTGAGCTATTTCAATTTATACTTGCTGAGGATTTGGTCCATAAACTTTTTGGTGTTTATTCAAACTGACCCTGAATCTTCAATTTGTATTTATTTAATTTTGGGGAGGAGGACGAAGAGGGTTGCCCCTCAGTTGTCTGCATGGTGCATTGTCAATGGATCCTTACAAGATGATATTATTAGAATGCGGAGCTAGACTCTCTCATTCACTTATTCTAAGAATTTGGACAATCTGGTTCACCAGGGATTTTATCTGGATAAACAAATGATACAGCTGATCCAGAAAAGGGTGTAGGAGTACTGAAATGACATGTTACTTACTGATACTATGGTATACTGTAATATTTAGTAGTTTGCATTAATTACTCAGATGAATTCTGCAAATTCTATAGTTACATGGCTCTCAGTCCAGGGTAATTCCTCTAATTTCAGTACTGTTTATCTGGCTTTGTAGCTGGGTAACTGAGTGCAACACTTGGGTCACAGTAAAGACGAAACTGAACTCCTGTAACAGTAATTCTGCAACACAGTTAACTGGGACACCATGGTGAATGCCAGTTTGTCACATTTGACATTTAGATTAAGTTTATCCAACATTTTATCACCACATGCCTCTGCAATTCAGTTAAGTTTCATATTTCATTTGTAGAAACTCCCCATTTAAAAAATATCAAAACTTTAAAACAGAGAGTCAAATGACGAGGGCCATTCATGTACCCAGACAGATTAGAATGAAAATAAATAATGAATTACTGGATGCTTCCTGGTTACCACTGTGTAAGCCAGACAGACAGCAGAAGCAATGCACCATTTGTGACTTTCATGACAAAAGGACCTTCAAGACAATCCACCTTTAATTGGATTAATAGGCCAGTCAGGTCAAGAATTGTCCAAACAAAATAACTCCATGAATATCAATCTTTATGTTTAAAGGAACAGAACATTCGTTCAGCTGAGTGTAGGAAGAAATTTGTTCTTGATGAATGAGCTTTCCCAGTTATCCATGCACCTGTCTCAGCAGAAAGGAGCAGGAGTGAATATGCATAGAGAATGCATTACTCTCTTACAGAGAGAATTTATTCTTCCAGATCAAGAGTGAGATACACGGATGGGAGCAGCCTGGGGAATGCTGCCTGTGCTTTATCTGTGCCATCTTTCTTCTCATTAGTGAGAACGTACTCCCCTGAGCAGCCCCATTGATTTCAAAGGAACTGCTTGTGTGAAAATGTGTTCACTGATGGAAGCAAGTGTTGCGTAATCTATAAGCTAATATATAGGGAATTTTAGTCTTCAGGACTGTCAGTCCAGCTTTTAACAGGCATCAAAATCCTGATCTAGCAAATCACGTAAGCATCTGCTTAACTTTAAACATGTGAGTAGCCCCAGTGGAGTCAGCAAGGCTAATATTCACAGGCTTATCTTAGCTTTAAGCACGTGCATAAGTTAAGCGTTTTACTGGATCAGGGCCAGAGTGTGTAGTACCTTGATTAAAATCACTACAGAATTTTAAAATTCAAAGTAGGATTTAGCATTCCACTGTGGATTATAGTGAATTAATAAAACTGCTATTTTCTTTGAGCCAAATGTGGTTTTGAATAAAGAGAGGTGTGAGAGGAAGTTATCCCTTTGCTAATACAGTGTTTGTACAGAATACTGTTTTCCATCAAGACATAATTGGTTTTATCTCCCTTGAATCCTCTTCCCTTTCTGTGGGCTCCCAAATGATATATTGCTCTGTTTACATGAATTGTGTTCTCTAATACCTAGCATAATGAGTTCAGGTCTTGTATATTCGGTAGATGTTATTTGTTATGTGCTTTAAGATATTACTTAAGATTTAGCATTAAAGGACTGGATTGGTATTAATGATGAATTATTTGATTTAGATACAATAAGGACAAACACTCTCCAGTCTCCCCAAACTTCTGCCCAAAATTCAAACCAAATTATATATTAGAGGTGCAATAAAGTTTATATTAAAATATTTTTTCATTCTATTTTGTTCTGTGGCTGTATGTTTGAGCCAGAACAAGATCCATCAGCTCTGAAATGCAGGAGAAGTCTTATTTTCATGATATTTTAAGCCTGTTTTGCAAACCCAAGCAATTCAGATACATTTTGGATAGGCATCAGAATTTTGAGTTGCATCTCTCCATTGAACCCCAGTCCTGTATCTTTCTTAGACTTCTCCATCCCTTCACAGTCTGATGCACTGTAGAATGATCACCAACATATCTGAATCAGTAGCCGGTTGCTTAGATTTAACTAGTTGCTTAATTTAACAATCCATTGTGTATCCAATCCAGTTAGTGATATTTATGGTTCAAGTTGTGTGATATGTGATTCAGAAGAGAATGTAGAGCAATGACCTGAGTTAGTATGAAATAAAAGCGTAGTAATTTGCACCAAGTATGTGATGAGTCCCCGAATCAGAATCACTCTGTACTGGAATATATGCGGCTCAGACTGGGCCACAGTGATTCACAAATGCGTGACATCCAGGCTTGATCACTGCAACTTATATCTAGAAACAAAACCACATACTTTGAATGAGCTCCAGTGGGTACAAAAAAACAGAAGTCCATCTGCTTAGCAACACAGATTGTCATGAATGCTTTACCTGGTGCTCTGCTCTCTGCACTGGATCTCCATTGCAAACAAAAACCAATTCATGGTTTCTGTCCTGATATATGGGATGGACCCAACTATCTGAGAGAGTGCCACTCCCTCCAGGATTTCCCATGACAGCTGTGTTCCATTGGAACAATGATAACCACGAGGAAGGCTTGTAGGAGGAGGCAACAGAACTTTCACAGGAGTTGGACCTAGACTATGGAATTCCCTCCCACAAGAAATTCAACCATTCAGTTAAATGCAAAGCTCATCTCTTCTATTTGCCTTTTCTCCATATTCAGGCAGACAGGTATATATACACACAAATAATGTGAGGAGGAGGAAAAAATTTATCCCCCAGGCTGAGAAAGAGAAAAGGAAAGATTGTTCCTATTGTTTCTATTTTTAAATACTTGAGAGGTCCTCAAATGACATGGTGGTGGGAGCTACATAATTACACAGATTAATAGACAGTTGCCTCAAATCTCTACAGAAAATGGGAATCTTCAGCATGTTGACTACCTCTGATGATAGTGCTGAGCTGCTGCTCTGAACATGAGGTAACCTTTGTTTCACTTCTCTCTAGTCTAACCCATTACACTGTCACATACTTGTGTGAGCTGTCATCTAGCTTGTTAACTCCATGT
Source organism: Chelonoidis abingdonii (assembly GCF_003597395.2). Lineage (NCBI taxonomy): Eukaryota > Metazoa > Chordata > Testudines > Testudinidae > Chelonoidis > Chelonoidis abingdonii. The sequence continues at coordinate 131,780,043 of NC_133771.1, forward strand.
ACAATGTAGAATTAATATAGAGCAATCACTACCTACTCATCCTGAGACGAAGTGATGAGTGATGTGCAACTTGTTACTTTTTTGAATTATTATTTTTATATATCTTTTTGGAGTTACTGTAACCAACTCTGGAAACAGCAGTTATTAATTTAACTGCTAATCCCCAGTAACAAACTACATGCATTAAAGGCTAGAGATCAAAAGATAACAGACAAAATCAGCAACAGCCTACTCTTAGAAGTGACATGAAAGGCATTTTAATTGCCAACATCTAAGTTCAGAGAAATGTGTTAATTGATGTCTGGCCCTAAATTCCTTGGTTCTTCCTCAGGCAAATCTGCCCATTAAAGCCATTGGTGTTGAAATACATTAATAGATTTATAGGTTCCAAGGCCAGAAGGGACCATTGCAATAATCTAGTCTGAACTCCTGTATAACACAGGCCTAAAATATTTTCTAGCACAGATCTTTTACAAAAGCATCCAATCTTGATTTTAAAATGGCCAGTGATGGAGAATCCACCATGACAAAATTACCTTCACTGTTAAAAATTAACACCTTTCTGGTCTGAATTTATTCTACCTTCAACTTCTAGACATTGGATTGTCTTATATCGTTCTCTGCGAGACAGAGGATCCCATTATCAAATATTTGTTTTCCATGTATGTAATTATAGACTGTAATCAAGTCACTCCTTAAGCTTCTCTTTGGTAGACTAATTAAATTGAGCTCCTTGAGTCTATCACTATAAGGCAGGTTTTCTAATCCTTTAATCATTCTTGTGGCTCTTCTCTGGACCCTTTCCAATCTATTATCATCCTTGAATTATGAACACCAGAACTAGACATAGTATTCCAGCAGTGGTCACTCCAGTACCAAAAACAGAGGTAAAAACTCTGACTCGAGATTTCCCGTTTATGCAGCCAAGGGTTGCATTAGCCCTTTTAGCCATGGAGTCACACTGCAAACTCATGCTCGGTTGATTATCCACCACGACCCCAAATCTTTTCCAAAGTCACTGCTTCTCAGGGTAGAGTCCCCCATCTTGTAAATGTGGCCTATATTCTTTATTCCTAGAAGTATACATTTACATGTATTAAAATGCATATTGTTTGCTTGCCCAGCTTACCAAGCATGTCAGTGACCTGGAGATAATGCTGTCCACTTCTTATTTCAATGTCACCACGTGAAATTGAGAACAGGCACTGTTATATCCAGTGTCACAAGGTATTTACATGACAGTTGCACTAAAGATTCGTATGTATCTTCATGCTTCAACCATCATTCCAGAGGACATGCGTCCATGCTGATGACAGGTTCTGCTCGATATGATCCAAAGAAGAGTGGACCAATGCATGTTCATTTTCATCATCTGAGTCAGATGCCACCAGCAGAAGGCAGATTTTCCTTATTGGTGGTTCGGGTTCTGTAGTTTCCACATAGGAGTGTTGCTCTTTTAAGACTTCTGAAAGTATGCTCCATTCCTCATCCCTCTCAGATTTTGGATGGCATTTCAGATTCTTATACATTGGGTCGAGAGCTTTAGCTATTTTTAGAAATCTCACAGTGGTACCTTCTTTGTGTATTGTCAAATCTGCTGTGATAGTGTTCTTAAAATGACCATGTGCTGGGTCATCATCCAAGATTGCTATATCATGAAATATATGTCAGAATGCAGGTAAAATAGAACAGGAACCATACAATTCTCACCCAAGGAGTTCAGTCACAAATTTAATTAACACATTATTTTTTTAACGAGAATCATCAGCATGGAAGCATGTCCTCTGGAATGGTGCCTGAAGCATGAAGGGGCATATGAAGGTTTAGCATATCTGGCACGTAAATTCCTTGCAACACTGGCTACAAAAGTGCCATGTGAATGCCTGTTCTCACTTT